>NC_060072.1:118365984-118669015 GCF_922984935.1 Meles meles
ATATGGACCCTCAACTCTATGGTCAAATAATCTTTGACAAAGCAAGAAAAAATATACGGTGGAGAAAAGACAGTCTCTTCAATAAATGGTGCTGGGAAAATTGGACAGCTATATGTAGAAGAATGAAACTCGACCATCCTCTTACACGGTACACAAAGATAAACTCAAAATGGATAAAAGACTTCAACGTGAGACAGGAATCCATCAGAATCCTAGAGGAGAACATAGGCAGTAACCTCTTCGATATCAGCACAGCAACTTCTTTCAAGATATGTCTCCAAAGACAAAGGAAACAAAAGCGAAAATGAACTTTTGGGACTTCATCAAGATCAAAAGCTTCTGCACAGCAAAGGAAACAGTCAACAAAACAAAGAGGCAACCCATGGAATGGGAGAAGATATTTGCAAATGACAGTACAGACAAAAGGTTGATATCCAGGATCTATAAAGAACTCCTCAAACTCAACACACACCAAACAGATAATCATATCAAAAAATGGGCAGAAGATATGAATAGACACTTCTCCAATGAAGACATACAAATGGCTATCAGACACATGAAAAAATGTTCATCATCACTAGCCATCAGGGAGATTCCAATTAAAACCACATTGAGATATCACCTGACACCAGTTAGAATGGCCAAAATTAGCAAGACAGGAAACAACGTGTGTTAGAGAGGATGTGGAGAAAGGGGAACCCTCTTACACTGTTGGTGGGGATGCAAGTTGGTGCAGCCACTTTGGAGAACAGTGTGGAGATTCCTCATGAAATATAAAGTAGAGCTTCCCTATGACCCTGCAATTGCACTACTGGGTATTTACCCCAAAGATACAGATGTAGTGAAAAGAAGAGCCATCTGTACCCCAATGTTTATAGCAACAATGGTCATGGTCTCCAAACTGTGGAAAGAACCAAGATGCCCTTCAACAGACGAATGGATAAGGAAGATGTGGTCCATATACAGGATGGAGTATTATGCCTCCATCAGAAAGGATGAATACCCAACTTTTGTAGCAACATGGATGGGACTGGAAGAAATTATGCTGAGTTAAATAAGTCAAGCAGAGAGAGTCAATTATCATATGATTTCACTTATTTGTGGAGCATAACAAAGAACATGGAGGACATGGGGAGATGGAGAGGAGAACGGAGTTGAGGGAAACTGGAAGGGGAGGTGAACCATGAGAGACTGTGGACACTGAAAAACAACCTGAGGGTTTTGAAGGGGCGGGGGGTGGAAGGTTGGGGGAACAAGGTGTTGGGTATGGGGGGGCACGTATTACCTGGAGCACTGGGTGTGGTGCAAAAACAATGAATACTGTTACGCTGAAAAGAAATTAAAAAAAAAAAAGAATATTTGCAACTAGAGGGAACATGGTGGTAGATTGGTTTCAATAATGGCCTCAATGTATTCTTGACCACTGGTTGTTCATATCCTCACATACAACTCTGGTCTTGGCTATATGACTTTAGTAAATGGAACAAAAGTAAACAGATGCAAGCAGAAACTTCAAATGTTTCTACAAGGCTTGTACAATGGGCTCACTCACATGTTGCTCTTAGAACCTAAGGTTACAACATGGATATGCTTAAGCTAATCAGCTGGATGATGAAAGACAAGGGGCCAAGTCACCTCTTGTGTCACTTGAAAAGTTTGTTTTCTCTTAGCTCCCGAACCATCCTTCCATAGTTGCTTTGTGAAATAACCACATTTTTACTTTGCCAGGTAACTCCAAATTAGGGTTAGGCAAATGAGGCATGCTAGAGAGACATTGCAAGTGTGGAGGAGAAACAAGGGGTTTGCTTCCTTCATTTAGCTACCATTGGGCTTCCTGAGAGCTTCATGTCTCTTTTGTTTCTGTGAACACCATCCCAGCAATGTTTCTTTATCCCAGGAGCAGAAGGTCTTTCCATGGCATAAATGGTTTGTAGTTTTCTCAACATTTGCAAAACCAGTTTTATTTAAACCTCACCAGCTGAGACACTAGCAATGTCCCCACTTCAGAAGTCTGTCTGAGACCCCTCCTGAAAAATCAGAGATACTAGCACCAGCCAAGCCTCGTCTTCTACTCAGAGTCTTTATCAGCCTTAGAAGCCACAACTTCTTCCTAACATTCCTCCATGTTATCTCGGAATTCTTTTACACTCTGTTACCCAGTTAACAACTTTATACTTAGTTAATGAGTTTTTACACTTTTGCTCTTTTTTCAGACAACTAGTGAGGTTTTTATCTCTCGATGAGCCCCAAATATATACCCCCATTGTCCCAAACAACAGCTAGCCAATTGCCAGACATGTGAGTGAAGCCATTGACCACAAGGTGACCAAAGATGCATATGTTAGCCAGCCAAAATCAGTCTACATTCCTAACTCCCAAACCATGAACTCTAAATCCCGAGTTACTCTTTTAAGGTAAATAGTTTTGGGGGTAGTTATGCAGTAAAAGAACACTAACAAATATGGAAAAAAAAATTTTTTTTTAAAGATTTATTTATTTGACAGAGAGAAATCACAAGAGAGGCAGGCAGAGAGAGAGGAAGGGAAGCAGGCTCTCCGCTGAGCAGAGAGCCCGATGTGGGACTCGATCCCAGGACCCCGAGACCATGACCTGAGCTGAAGGCAGCGGCTTAACCCACTGAGCCACCCAGGCGCCCCGGAAAAAAATTTTTAAAAATTAATGATTCAATACTCAGATGGACATAAATTAATCAAACAAAACACCTATCTATATAGTTGATGGTTAGGCAGAGGAAAGTATTTTTATCTCCACAGTTGCTAGAGAACATGTTAATTTTAATGTCATTTTAGGAAAGCAATCTAGAAGTATCTTTTAACATTATAAAATCCTGGGATTCTCCCAAAGAAATTCAAGCATCAGTAAATAAGAATGCATGTTCATAGAGACATTTACCAGTGGTAAAAAGCCAAAAAAGTCAATTCTAACAGAATAATGATTAAATAAATAATTCTATAATGTGAAATATTATACTACTAGTAAAGGTATAAATTAAAGCCATTTAATTTTCAAGTTTTCAAGGATTTGCTTAAAATATTTCTGAATTAAAAAGATGTAAAATGAGTAAAATGAAAAGTCATACCAAACAACCACTATACATACACACACACATATGTATTTTTTTTTCTTTTTTTTTCTTTACCTTGACTGTCAAAGGGTGATAAATTGATCACTTTTGTTGGGAATTTACTCATTGAGATGTTCTTCAGAACTAAATCTTGTTGGTTTGAAAATATATTTTCGTCTTTAAATAAATTCATTCCTAAAATGAAAGTGTTTAGAAATTAGATAGAGACACTGAATATTCATATACTACTCTCCAAACACCATGTACTACTAGTCTTTATTTGTATGTTTGTAACGTTTTCTTACCACATTGTATTGAGTGACCACTTGCTTACTGCTCTAATTTGTATAAATTATTTGATCATTTTCTCTTCCTTGTCTTTATTCTGTGTTCATTGATAGCATCTTTTTTTTTTTCTTAAAGATTTTATTTATTTACTTGACAGAGAGAGATCACAAGCAGACAGAGAGGCAGGCAGAGAGAGGGAAGCAGGCTTGCTGCTGAGCAGAGAGCCCGATGCGGGACTCGATCCCAGGACCCTGAGATCATGACCTGAGCTGAAGGCAGCGGCTTAACCCACTGAGCCACCCAGGCACCCAATAGCATCTTCTTTCTTTAGCTTAGTGAGTATACTTATGCAAAACTACACATATTTAATGCATATATATTTTGATAAGTGTAGACATATGCATATGCCTGCAATATCATCACCACAATCAATAAGCATACCCATCACCTCCAAAAGGCTCATCTTGTTTTCTTTTTAGGTAGATGGTAAGAAAAGTTAGCAAAAATACTCCCTCCTTTTTGAAGGATATGGGTATGCTTATTGATTGTGGTGATGATATTGCAGGCATATGCATATGTCTACACTTATCAAAATATATATGCATTAAATATGTGTAGTTTTTGCATAAGTATACTCACTAAGCTAAAGAAAGAAGATGCTATTGGGTGCCTGGGTGGCTCAGTGGGTTAAGCCGCTGCCTTCAGCTCAGGTCATGATCTTTGAAGGGTCAGGGGTGGGAGGTTGGGGCAACCTGAGGGTTTTGAAGGGTCAGGGGTGGGAGGTTGGGGGAACAGGTGGTGGGTAATGGGGAGGGCACGTTTTGCATGGAGCACTGGGTGTTGTGCAAAAAGAATGAATACTGTTACGCTGAAAAAATAAATAAAATGGAAAAAAAATACTCCCTCCTTAATGATTTTTAAGTACACAACACTGTATTTTTAACTATAAGCATGATATTGTACAGAAGATCTCTAGAACTTATTCATCTAGTATAACAGTAAGTTTATACAACTGAACAACTACCCATTAATTTCTTTCTACCCCCAACCTCTGGAAGCCACTGTGAGTGGCTTCATTCTCTGCTTCTGTGAGTTTGAGTGTTTCTAAATTTATTTTTAAATTTATTTTTATTTTATTTTCTGTGGAAGTATAATTAAGATATAATGTTATATTAGTTTCAGGTATACAATATGATTTAACAATTCTATACCTTACTTGAGTACTCATCATGGTAAGTTTACTTTAAATCTCTTTTATCTCTTTTACATGTCATATAAATGGAATTATGCAGTATTTGTCCTGTGACTGGCTTATTTCACTTGGCATTAATGTCTTCCAGCTTCATCCACCTTGTCACATATGGAAGGGTTTCCTTCTTTTCCAATACTGAATAATAATCCTTGTATGTCTATGCCACATGTTCATTTTTCCCAGCTTTGTTGAAATACAATTGACATATAGCATTGCGTAAGTTTAAGGTGTACAATGTATTTGATACATGTATGTATTATGAAAGGATTACAATAACAAGTTAAAACCTATCACCTCATATAACTATTTATTTTGTGCTAAGAATTTTGAAGATCTACTCTTCTAGCAACTTGCAACTATATAATATAGTATTGATTATAGTTATCACACTGTACATTAAATTCCACAATTTGTTCATCTTCTAATTAGAAGTCTGTACCCCTTGACCAACAACTCCCCATTTCCTTCACGCTTCAGCCCCTGGTAACCAACATTCTACTCTCTGCTTCTATGAATTCAGCTGCATGTGGAATTTTAGATTCCACATGTGAGTTAGAGCATACAAATGTCTCACTTATTTTATTTACATAAAGACCTCAAGTTCCATCCAGGTCATCACAAATGGCAAGATTTCCTTCTTTTTTATACTGAACAATACCCCACTGCATATTTTATACCAAATTTTCTCTATATATTCATCTGTCTGTGGGCATTTAGATAGTTCCCATGTCTTGGCTATTGTAAGTAATGCTGTAAGTGCATGTATCACTTTGAAAGAGTGATTTCATTTCTTCTGAATATATACCCAGAAGTGGGATTGCTGGATCACATGGTAGTTCTCTTTCTAATATTTGAAGGAACATCTATGTTGTTTTCCATAATAGTTGCACCAGCTTTACAATCCCACCAACAACGTTCAAGTGTTGCCCTTTCCCCACATCCTCACTAATATTAGTTATCACTTGTCTTCTTGGTGATAACCATTCTAACAGGTGTGGGATGTTATCTCATTGTAGTTTTGATCTGTATTTCCTTAATTAGTGATGTCAAGCACCTTTCCATTGGCTATTTATATGTCTCTTTTGAAAAATGTCTATTTACATCCTCTCCATTTATAATAGCATTGTTTTACTTTTGGGTTTTCTCCTCTTCTTCCTTCTTCTTCCCCTCCCCCCTTCCTTCTCTCTCTTTTTTTTTTTTTTGCTACTGAGTTGTATGAGTTCCTTACATTGGATATTAACTTATTATGAGATAGATGGTTTGCAAGTATTTTCTCCCATTCCATAGGTTGCCCTTTCACTTTGTTGATGGTTTCTTTTGCTGAGCAGAAACTTTTTATTTTGGTGTCCCACCTGTTTTTTATTTTGTTGCTTGTGCTTTTGATATAATGTCCAAAATATTATTGCCAAGATCAATATTAAGGAGTCCCCCCCATTTTCTTCTTGGAGTATTGAGGCTTCGGATCTCACATAAGTTTTTAATCTATTTCAAATTAGTTTTTATTAACCATAGAAGATATGGGTTCAGTTTTATTCTTACAGATCGATACCCAATTTTCCAACATCATTTATTGAAGAGACCATTGTTTCACATTACGTATTCTCGTTTCCCTTATCAATTATTAATTGTCTATATATGAAGATTTATCCAAGCTCTTGATTCTGTTTCATTGGTATATGTTCTGTTTTTATGTCAGTACTATTCTGTTTTGATTATTATAGCCTTGCAATATAGTTTGAAGACAGGAAATGTATGTAATTCCTCTAACTTTGTTCTTCTCTCTCAGGATTGCTTTGGCTATTCAGGGTCTTTTGTGTTTCCAAACAAACGTTAAGATTTTTTTTCTACTTTCAGAAAATTTTCATTAAAATATCGATAGGGATTGCATTGAATCTATAGGTGGCTTTGGATAGTATCAACATTTTAAAAACATTAACTTCCAATCTATATACCTAGGATATCATTCACTTAAGATTTTTCAATTTTTTTCATCAAAATTGTTACCATTTTTAGTGCTTAGATTGTAACCAACCTTTTAAAAATGTATTCCCTAAGTACTCTATTGTTTTGATGTTATTGTGACTGAGACAGTTGTCCTTATTTCTATTTTAGATATTTTATTGTTAGTGTATAGGAATGCAACTGATTTCTGTATGTTGATTTTGTATCCTTTGACTTTACTGCCTTCATTTAGTAGTCCTAAAAGTTTTACAGTAGAATCCTTGCGATTTTCTCTATATAAGATCACATCATTTGCAAACTTCACTTTTTCTTTTTCAATTTGGATGCCTTTTCTTTTTGTTGCTTAATTGCTCTAAGATTTCCAGGACTAAATTGAATAGGAATGATGAGAATGGGCACCTTTATCCCAATCTTAGATGAAAACATTTCAGTCTTTCACCTATAGACTTGTCATGCATGACCTTTATTTTGTTGAGATATGTTCCTTCTATACCAAATTTATTGCAAGTTTTTATAAGATAGTAAACTTTTTCAAATGCCTTTTGTGTATCTATTGAGATGACCATGTGATTTTTACATCATCTGTTAATGTGATGTATCACATATAATGACTTATATATGTAGATCCACTTTTGTATCTCAGAGATAAATCTCAGTTGGTCACAGAATATTACCATTTTAATGTTCTGTTGAGTTTGTTTTGCTGGAATTTTGTTGATTGTCTTCATGGATATTATTTATCAGGCTTTTAGTTTTCTTTTCTTTAGTGTTCTTAACTGGTTTTGGTATCAGGGTAATGTTAACCTTATAAAATGAGTTTGAGAGAATTCCTTTCTCTTTAATTTTTGGGAAGTATTAGAGGAGGATTGGCATTAATTATTCTTTAAATTTTTGTAGAATTGACTAGTGAAATCATCAAAAGTGAAAGTGAGGTACTCAAGTCTCTAGGTCTGAATTTTTCTTTGATGGGTGGTTTTTGGCAAATGATTCAATCTCCTTATCATTACTGGTCTGTTCAGATTTTTATATTTCTTTACAATTGAGATGATACAATTTGTAGATATGTTTCTAGGAATTTTTCCATTTCTTCTAGGTTATCCAATTTTTTAGTTTACGATTACTCCCTGTATCTCATAATCTTTGAGTCTCTCTAGTATCATTTGTAATGTCTGCCCTTTTATTTCTGACTTTTTTCTACTTTGTCTTAGCCAAAGTTTTGTTAATTTTATTTACTTTTTTACAAAAAATCTTGGAACATTGAACAAATAAAATAAAATAAAAATAAAGAGTACTTATTTAACTCCTTAAAAAACCAATTCTTATCATCATTGATCTTTTTATTATTTTTCTGGTTTTTATTTCTACTCCGTTCTTTACTATTTCCTTATTTGTGCTTTGGGCTTAGTTTTTTCTTCTTTTATACTTACTTGTGATGAAATGTTGTTTAATTGATATCTTTCCTTTTTTGTCACATAGATGTTTACCTCTATAAACTTGCCTCTTAGAATTGCTTTTTCAGGGGCGCCTGGGTGGCTCAGTGGGTTAAGCCTCTGCCTTCAGCTCAGGTCATGATCTCAGGGTCCTGGGATCGAGCCCGGCATGGGGCCTCTCTGCTCAGCAGGGAGCCTACTTCCTCCTGTCTCTCTACCTGCCTCTCTGCCTACTTGTGATCTCTCTCTGTCAAATAAATAAATAAAATCTTTAAAAAAAAAGAAAAGAATTGCTTTTTCATCATCCTTAAGTTTTGGTGTATTGTGTTTCTATTTTCATTTACCCCAAGTTATTTTTTTCATTTTACATTTTATTTATTCTTTGACCTGTTGGTTGTCTGGGAGTGTGCTGTTTAATCTACATATATTTGTGAATTTTCCTGTTCAACCATTTATTGATTTCTAATTTCATACTACTGTAGTTAGAAAAAATACTTGGTAAGATATTAATCTTCTTAGATATCCTAAAACTTGTTTTATGACCTGTCATATGATCTTTCCTGGAGAATGCTGTGGTGCATTTGGGAAGGAAAGAGAATCTGTATTATGTTTCTGTTGTATGGAGTGCTCTATATGTCTGTTAGGTCCATTTGGTCTAAAGTACTGTTCAAGTTCAATGTTTCCTCATTGATTTTCTGGCTGGATGATGCCTGGATGATGTTGAAAATGAGGTACTGAAGTCTCCTACTATTACTGTATTGTCTATTTCTCCCTTCATATCTGTTAGTATTTGCTTCTTACACTTAGGTGCCTGATATTGGGTGCATAAAAATTTATGATTATTATATCCTCCTAATGAATTCGTACCTTTATTAATATATAATTCCCTTTTTTGGTCTCTTGTTACACTTCTGAGTTTAAGTCTATTTTGTCTGATATAAGTTAGCTACCTTGCTCTAATTTGGTTTCCACTTGTATGGAATACTTATCCATTCCTTCACTTTGACCCTACATGTGTCCTTGAGTATTAGCTAACCATGTATGAATGGGTTTATTTTTTGACTCTCAATTCTGTTCACTTGGTGTGTGTGTCTGTTTTTATGCCAGTACCAACTGTTTTGATTACTATATCTTTATAATACTGCTTAAAATAAGGAAGTGTGATGTCTCCAGCTATGTTCTTTTTCAGAATTGCTTTGACTGTTAAGATATTTATGATTCTATATAAATTTAAGGGTTGTTTTTTCTCAATTCTGTAAAAAAAATGCCATTGGAATCTTGATAGGAATTGCATTGACTCTATAGGTGGCTTTGGGTATTATGGACATTTTGACAATATTAATTCTTCCAATTCATAAATATAGGATAATTTTCCCACTTATTTTTTTCTTTTTCAATTTCTTTCATTAATATAATAAATATAAATATAATTATAGGTTTTAGTATAGATACATTTTACCTCCTGGGTTAAACTTATTCCTAAGTATTTAATTTTCTTGATTCTATTGTAAATGGAATTATTTTCTTTATTCCTTTTTCAGATAATTTGTTGTTAGTATATAGAAGAGCTATGGATTTTTGGATGTTAATTTTGCATCCTGCAACTTTATTGAATTCATTGATCTAACATTTTTTTTTTTGGTGGAGTTTTTAGGAAAGAATTAGTCTTCCTATCTGAGTGGAGCAGGAAAACTGGCTTTAGAGGTGGCAATCCTGTGCCCATTTCCCTGGCCAAATAGGGCCACTGGTTTTGCTCTGCTAAAGACCAGTTCTGCCTGTTGTATTCTCTGTTCAAGTGTTTCTGGGCTATAGAGCCTCTAGCTATTCTGTTTAGGCTTTCTGGTTAGGCTGGGCCAGGAGCTGTACTCAACAGTGGGTAAAGATATGTGAATGAGCTCCCTGCCAAGGCAGAATGGGCAGGCTAGCCTCGAGCAGCCTCCCTGGTGTTCCTAATCAGGCTTTCCGGTTGGCACAGCAGTTGGTATGGCTACAATTTAGTTCCTTTGCCTGGGCAAAATAGGGAAGCTGACTCCAAGTCCATCAAGGCTCTTTGTGATCTTGACTCTAGTTAACTTGGTCCCCATAATCTGGCCAAATGGTACCACTGGCTTTGCTCTGCAGATAATCAGCCCCCATCTGCCATAATCTACTCAATTTGTGTTGGGCCACACAGCTTCCAGGTGTTCTACCAGTTTTCTTGGTCAGTTAGTGCAAGGAGATACACTCAATAGTGAACAACGCTGACTCAGCTCCGCCATCTGAGCAGTAGTAGACCAAGCTCCAGGGCTACCAACACTCTTTTTTTCAAAACCCAAATCATACAGACCTGAACCTCACCACATTTCCTGGTGAGATTATGTCACTATCTTGTCTCTGCAGATAAGCAAACCTGCTGGTTGGGACTACTACTTTTGGCACTGCAGGTAGGAACTCAGTCTGTCAAGGTCTGAGTGTTGGTTTTTGCAAGCACTTCCTTCCTTCCCTGTACTAGATTCCCAGTGGTCAAGTCCCATGGATTACCCCACAGTCCCCATGATGTGAGACCAAGTGGGGGCTCCCAAGAGATGCAATGCTAGAGGAGCCAGATGTCCCATCTAGGTTCTTTTTTCCAACTGAAGACTTTGGGGGCTCAGGGGAAATCTCACAGTGCGGCACAGTGTGGCACTAGGGAGGGGCAATAGGGTCTGTGTGTAGCCACTTCTCCTACCTCTCTAATGCAGTCTGTCTTAGTCTCTGTGATGTGGAGAGGGGGTGCTTCAGCTTTATCCTAATGTTCTAAGATTTTTCCCAAGGTTGTTTGTCCATGAATAGATTTCAGTTTTTCTTCTTGTTTGGGGAGTACGGTCAGGAATGACCTATGTTACAATTTTGGTGTGCCACTCCTCCTCCCACCTTTTATGTTTCTGATGTCATAATTTGCCTTTATTTTGCATATTCATTAACAAATTACTGTAGCTATAGTTATTTTTAAAACTTTTCTTCTTTAATCTTTATGGTAGTTAATATGTTATCGTACTGCAGTATTAGTGTATTCTGAATTTAACTATATGTTTGTCCTTACTAGTGTGCTGTATGTTTAAATGTCACATGACAATTAGTGAGTGTCCTTTCATTTCAGCTTGAAGAACATCCAGGATTTCTTATAAGGCAGTTCCAGTGGTGATGAGCTCACTTAGCCTCTATTTCTTTTGAGTCTTATTTCACCTTCATTTCTGGTGGACAACTTTGCCTGGTAAAGTATTCTTTTTAGGGAGTTTCTTGCAACCCTTGAATCTATCATCCCACTCTTTTTTGAACTGCAGTGTATTTGCAGAGATTGCTTCTAATGCTCAAGAGGATTCCCATATATGAGATAAATATTTTCCTCTTGCTGCTTTTAAAATTCTATCTTTGTATTTGATTTTAGACAGTTTTATTTTATTATGTATTGGCAAATATTATTGTGGATTGAAACTTTGCAGTGATTTCTTAGTTTTTGAACTTGGATATTCAAATATCTCCCCAGGTTTGGGAAATTCTCAGGCATTATTTCTTTACATAAGCTCTGCCCTTTTCTTCTTCTGTGATACATATTATATAGATTATTGCTGTTCCATAGTTCATATCATCTTCATTAATTTTTCATTTTCTCTTCTTTGTATAATTTTAATACTGTCTTCTACTTTACAAATATTTTCTCCTGCTGGATTGGCTATCAACTCTGGAGTTTGTTTGATTCTGCTTTATGATCTCTATCCTTCTGTTAAACTTCTCATTTTGTGTATTCGTTTCTTGCTTCTGTTGATCTGACTTTTTGTGTTTTCTTGTAGTTCAGTGAGCTTCTTTAAAACAGCTATTTTGAATTCTTTATCAGTTAAATTGCAAATCTCCAATTCTTTGGGGCTATTGGAAAATAATGTATTTCTTGCATGGTATTATGTTTACCTGATTTTTTTATGTTCCTTGACGTTCTCTCTGTTTTCATTGCATTTTAAAAAGTAGTTGCCTCCTCCAGGTTTACTGACTGGTTTCCAGAGAGAAATCTCTTCTTTCAGCCCTGCTAGGAATTCTGATGTTTTTTCAGACCATTCAATGGGTATGCCCGCTCTACACTTCGTGCTTTTTGTTTGTTTGTTTTGGTGGCAGAATTCTTAAGCCTTCTTTCTGTGCTGCCAAGACAGGCTGGTTGCTGAGAGCCTCCTTTTTGTTTTCCTTATGGCAGTGCTGAATGCTCAAGTTTATGGTTTCTTCCAGGTCAGTTTTCTGGGGGTGTTTACTGTCTGTCAAAGTTCACTCTTATTGCTGTTGGGAGCATGAAGAGGGAGCCAGCCACAAGGTGGATTTTGTGGGGGTGAGACACATGGAGTATTGGAGGTGCCTGTGGACCAGTTTTGGGGAATCCACAGGTGAAGTGTTTTCAGCAGCTGATATGTGGGCTTCCAGAGTCCTTTGACACAGTTAGCAGTTATATCCCTTCTACACATTCAGTTCTGAACCTTGGTGGCTGTTATCTCAGCCACTCTTTGACTTTAGGTCATGTGACTTATGACTCAGTTCTCTGGATGAGATAAGAGAAAAATGGGTCTTTTTGGCAGTACTCACTCACATGCTGGGTACTCACTCACATACTCACTTTTTCCAGCAGGAGAAATCTTGGGATGAAAAGGGCTCTCTTTGCACTGAAGTATGCTGCCCTGAAGAAGGAGTGGTGTAGGTAAAGTCAAACTGTTCCTTTTACCCTCTACGGTGTATCTAATCTCAGATTTTGTTGTTGTTCCAACAGTGTGCTAGGACTTCTCTGTTGGACTCCTGGATTTCAACAAAGCCTTTCCCATATGTGGATAATCATCAAATTGGTTCTCTTTTTCACAGGGGGTAGATGGTAAAAACAAAACAAAAACCCACACAAAACTCCTACAATATTGATGTCATCACTGTAATCTTCCTTCTCTCTTGCCAAATATTTTATAGGAAATGTCACTTACTACTTTTATTTCTCTGATATATCCAATTATGTCAAAGTCCTTTTTAGAAATCTTTCTCTCTTCTCATTGAGAAAGATTCTTCTTTTGTAGCATTTTGGTGCAGTAGTATTTTTAGTATTTGCAAATGTAAATGTACAAAAGCTCTTCTTCCTCTTCCAAGGTAAATTAGAATAATTAGCAGCAAAGCCCTCACTATTTTTTTACCTGATATGGACGGTGGCATACAGTTTTTGTCTGTAAGACACAGTTTTTTATTCTCAGCATCTTAATTTTCCTTATCCAAATCCTGTTTTAGTTGAACCAGAATATTCATTTCTGTATTTGACTTATACTCTACATTTAGAAGGATGCATTTATAAAGATGCCTTTGATAATTAGAGCTATATACATAAACCACTGTTTCCCCCCTCACCAATTTGTTTATCATTTTTTTTACAAACTCTATTGATTTTAAAAGTAATGTGCTATTGCAGAACACTTCCATTAAAACAAATAATTATAAGCCTCATATTATTTAATCATTGGCTAAAGATTAAACTGAAGCCATACACTGAGAGGCTTAGTAAGAGACTGTAATTGAGAAAATAAAATGCTGTTGACAGGATTTATTTCAGAAACCATAATTTCAAGCTAGTCTTTCACGTTTGTCAAATATAAGTAAAAGCTGGGGAGGATTTTTAAGTCATTAAAGATTAAATCCTTAATGTATGTTAAGGTAATGGCCCTATACTGTCAAATTTATGTTTATTCTTCATCATGTTTTCATGAAAGTATCAAGACTAAATTATTTAAATGAAAATATTTTGGCATATCTTGGTATTAAAATTGAATATAATTTTGAAAGCAGGTGGTATAGAAGAATAGCTACCTCAGAAGAACTTTCTAACTAAAATGCTAGATTAAAAAAAATGTATTTTAAAAAGTATTGCTGTTATGACATAAAAATATGCTCAGGAAAACCAAAAGAAGTAAAAACATTTAACTTGCAGATTCCTGCTAAAAATAGGGTGTGTGTGTGTGTGTGTGTGTGTGTGTTTCTGGTGTACATATTTTTGTAAAATTAACTGAGCTATAAGAATAATGCGGGAAGTTGGGGAGAATACAAGAGGTAATTTTTCCACAAAAAAATAAAATAAAAAAGAGGGCACAATCAACTATTTCAGGAAATACATTATGTATGGCTTATGATGGCATACACAAGAACTGAGAAAAAATGGAAAGAGATTATAACAGATTATAAAAATGGAATGAGATTATAATAGCACAGAATGGAAACTATTAGAATCTTATATTTTTTATATGAGTGTTACATATTTTCTGAAAGCTTAAAAATATTTCATAAAAAGTAAAATGAAAAATACTACAAAAAGTATTCTAGATAATTAGGTACTTATTTTGTGTTGCTATATCTTTTACCTTGATTGTCAAAAGATGAAATACTGATCCTGTTTGTTGAGACTTTCTGTGGTGTGATGTCACTGGTAAAAAAATCTTCTTTATGTTGTGGGGACATATAACTGTCTTTAAATAAATTCACACCTAAAACACAATTTAAAAAAAATTCACAAAGACATTATGACTGTTTAAATAATACCCCCCAGTCTCCATGTATTAGTCCTTATTTCTGCATTTGTAATCTTTTCATGTTTGAGTGGTCACTTGTCTATGATTCCAATTTCTATAAAATTCTTCATTTTCTCTCCTTTTTTCTGTATTCTTAGATAACATCTTCCTTAATCTTGACCTTTAATCAAAACCATTTTATCTTAAATGTGAATATTAATTTCTGTATATAATCTATAATCTTTCAACTCTTTTCCTCATAAAAATTTCTCTTAAATTTTATTTAGAGAATTTGTAAATTAACAATAAATAAATACAGATTAGTTAATTAAATTCATTTTGTTCTTAAAGGATATGGTACTTTAAACTGACTAAATGTAGAATATGATGAATACTTCATCAGGATCATTGAAGCAAACAGTAATTCAAAGTACCTAAACAAAAACAGTCTGAAGATTAAAGATGGAGAAGTGACTCTTCACAGTTTATCAGGTTGTTAGAGTAAGACATAAAATAAATTAACTGCTTGATTCAAACAATTTCATTTTTATATCACCTTAGCTATAAGCTCTTTGAGTAAATAATGTTTATTTGATTCATTTTTAAAATTTTATTTTAATTCCAGTCCACATAACTGACTGACACTAACATTGTTAGTTTTAGGTGTACAATATAGTAATTTAACAATTCCATATAACACACTGTGTTCATCATTACAAGTACACTCCTTAATCCCCATCACCTATTTCTCCCATTCTCCTACCCTACTTCCCTCTGGTAACCATCATTTTGTTCTCTAGAATTAAGAGTCTGTTACTTAGTTTGTCTTTCTCTTTCTCCATTTTTTCCTATTGCTCATTTGTTTCTTGAATTCCACATGAGTGAAATCATATGGTATTTTGTCTTTTTCTGACGTTTTTCACTTAGAATTATACTCTCTAGTTCCATCCATGTTGTACCAAATGGAACTAAAAATGGATTAAAGACTTAAATGTGAGACTTGAAACCATAAAAATCCCAGAAGAGAGCTTAGGAAGTAATGTCTCTGACATTGGATGAGGCAACATTTTTCTAGATATGTCTCCTGAAGCAAAGAAGAGCATAACAAACTATTGATAATAGATCAAAATGAAAAGCTTCTGCACAGTGAAGGAAACAATCAACAAAATTAAATGTAACCTACTAAACAGGAGAAGATATTTGATTATTTTTAGCTACTTTTTTTTCAGGAATAGAATTTTGATATAATTAAATAAATAAAGCATTCAAAAGCAAAGCTTTAGAAATCTTGCTTTAATCTTAAATTTCACTAAGAACACCTATTTTGTTGCTTTTATGTGAGGATTCAGCTATTTCCGAATTCTGTATTTCAGCATCGTTTCTGCAAAAATTCATGACTACAGTATTTCTTGCACCTAAGAGGAATGTATTGGTCACCTGGGTGGCTCAGGTGGTTCAGTATCTGACTCTTGATTTCAGCTCAGGTCATGATTTCAGGGTAGTTAGATTGAAGTGACCCCCCCCCCCCCACATTGAGCTCTACACTGAGCATGGAACCTGTTTAAGATTCTCTCTCCCTCTACCCTTTCTCCCCTCACGTGTATACATGTGCATGAACACTCTCCCTCTCTAAAAAAGAGAGAGCGAGAGAGAAATGTATCTAACATTGTTACTCCAGGATCAGAAGCTGTAGTGTTGTCTGTGAATTATATAACACAGCTACATAACTACTCTAGTAGAGATGTAAATCCACATGCCAACTTTATATGCAGGGATATGGTAACCAATGAAATAACTGTTATAATGTTCTTCTAAAACTCATCAACTAGCCTTTTTTGCTTTTTCAAATTTAAAGCAACTTTCCTTTCTAAGCCAGAAATAGAAAGTGAATAGAAGAGTAGTAAGAAATATTACACCAAGTATTTTCCAAGGTCACTAGAACACTGGATTTTATGGCTTACTTTGTAAATATGTTTTAAAACTAGTAATATCTAGCTAATGTTCTATTGATAGTAAATGCTAGAGTTTACTTAATTATAAGAGGAAATTCATGGAGATTTTTACCCATATAATAACAAATAATTACTGTTGTCATTAAAGATCCATACCTAATTAAATCCCCAAAATGACATAAACCATAAATATTAAACTTAAAAAATGCTTTGTTCTTACCAGGATGACTTTTAAGTTGTGTCTTGATTTCACTAATTATTTTTTCTCCTCCAGCAGTATATGTCAACTGTTCTACATCAGTCTCTATAGACCAAAAAGAAAAAAAAAAATCCAAACACTTTATAAGGTAAGCATTAATGTGTGGTCGTGTATATGTGTGTGTCTGTGTGTAGTACAAACTTGATCAGCATATATTCTTATAGAAGAAGAGAAAATTGCAATGTCTGAATTGCACAATAAAAAATATCTATGGACTCTGAAAAACAACCTGAGGGTTTTGAAAGGTCAGGGGTGGGAGGTTGGGGGAACAGGTGGTGGGTAATGGGGAGAGCACGTTTTGCATGGAGCACTGGGTGTTGTGCAAAAAGAATGAATACTGTTACGCTGAAAAAATAAATAAAATGGAAAAAAAAACATTTGACAAAATAGAAAAAAAAATCATAGAATTTGAAGGGCGCTTAGCAATCATATAAACCTCATTATAATGAGCCTCAGAGGGGCACCTGGGTGGCTCAGTCAGTTAAGCATCAGCCTTTGACTCAGGTCATGATCCCAGGTTCCTAGGATCGAGCCCCGCATCAGGCTTCCTGCTGAGCTTTTCCCTCTCTCACTCCCCCTGCTTGTGTTCCTTCTCTTGCTGTGTCTCCTTCTGTCAGATAAATAAAGTCTTTAAAAAAAATAATAAGGCTCAGAAATATTTAGGGATTTGATCAAGAAAACATATAAAGATGATGACAAAACTGATGCACGAACTGACAGTCCCTAATTCCTTAACCAGTGCTTTTTTACTAACAAAATGTTAGTAACTTGGAAGTTATATTAACATAAATTTCTCAAGATAATTTACATTTTTTACAAAATTTATGTTAATAATATAACTTCCAAGTTTATGCTAAAAGAATATTCATACTGTAGGATATAAAACTGAGATGGGACATAACATTTTTGTTCATAGTTCAAGTTATAAACCATAGTCCCACATCAGGAAAAGTTACTATGAGGCAGAAATTTGGACTCTCTCGACTATTTTATGCTATTTTAAGGTTATATGTAAATCAAGTAGGCATCAGTGATGTAGAATCTAGTAAGATTATTCTGTGGTCTAAAAAGAAAGTGCCTATCAGTTCCATCGTAGTTGGGGAAAGGAATATGAATGAATTTGCCGTAGTACCAGTATTGTGATTGCATACCATTTTATTTGAGTTTTTATGTGATTTTAACATTTGCTGGATTTAGAAACTATTAATGAGGTCAAAAAAGAGGAAAAACACATGAAAGATATTAAAAAGGAATTTACATCAAATGAAAAAGAAGATAATTAGGATTGGTGACTTGGGCCAAATAATGAAACGTTTTGTGAATGAAAGTTGGTTATTGGAGAGTGTGTATGAATGGAAACCTGTCATGAATCTGAATCCATAAGGTGGATCTTGCTTTGTTGTACTCGCTGAGACTATGAATAATTGTTAAAGGTTGTACTATGACTTTTGGACGCCAAATATATATTCACCACAACCTAAGAAGAGGTGGGAACCAGTCTGGGTATCTCACCAAAAAGAACCACAAAAAATAAGGTTGGATGCAACAACATTCAATAAGCGCATAATGACATTTTGTTAAAGCAAAATATAAAGAAATGCAAACTGGGGTTGTTAGAAGATATATTTGAGGCTCTCTGGTTGTGTCTGCAATTGGCACAAGTAAGACTGAATGGTTCATTTGGAATGAGTGTGAGGAGATTCTTAAATAAGCAAGGAGATATCGAGAACATTTCACAGCAGAGAGGATTAAAAACTGAGGGGGAAATGTATGTTCTAGAGAAATTTATAGTCTAGTTAAGAATCGGTTTCTGGGATGCCCTTCAACAGATAAATGGATAAAGAAAATGTGGTACATATATACAATGGAAAATTTTTCAGCCATCAGAAAGGATGAATACCCACCATTCACATCAACATGGATGGAACTGGAGGGGATTGTGTTAAGTGTAGTAAGTCAATCAGAGAAAGACAATTATCATATGGTTTCACTCATATATGGAACATAAGCAGTATCATGGAGGACCATAGAGGAAAGGAGGGAAATCTGAAGGGGAAGATATCAGAGAGGGAGAAAAACCATGAGAGACTGGGCTCCAGGAAACAAACTGAGGGTTTCAGAGGGGATGGGGAGGGGGTAAGGGTGTAAAACAAGGTGATAAGTATTAAGAAGAGCATGTGTTGTGATGAGCACTGAGTCTTATATGCAACTAATGAATCATTGAACACTGCATCAAAAACTAATGATGTGCTATACAGTGGCTAACTGAACATAATAGAAAAAAACGTCTCCTCCTTCACAACACCCTCTTCCACCAGGTAGTAATATAAACTATGAACTGTATGACAAAACTAAAGATTTCTACTCACCAGAGATATAAATTTGTTTGATATTTCAATCATACAGTGAGAATTAGTAACTAATAAAATAACTATCTTCTAAATTCCTCTACTTATCCATTTCATAAGCTAGAATTTCTGCTTTGCAAATACAAAGCAACTATCCTATGTATCCTGAAAAAAGAAAGGGAGTAGAGCAGCTTTTGAAATACTTCCATCAAGCATATTCCAAGCTCAATTTCGTATTGGGTTTTTTTAAGGATCACATTTTAATGGATGGGTTCTAAAACCTGTATTAGGTGGCTAATTGTCTGTTTATAGTAACTGCTAGAATTCCACTAACTATAGGAGGGACTTTACAAAGATGTTTTAAAATGTAATAATAGCACATAGATTCTATAGTCTTTAAACATCCAAGTTTGAACTCCAGAAGAAATAAATAACCCTTAAATAGACTTGAAATAGTTTTGTTCTTACCAGCATGACTCTTTGACTGTGTCTTGATCTCCTTCTTTAGCATACCTCTTCCCATAGCACCTGGGAGGAGCTCTGCATCAATCTCTATAGAAATAAACAGTTTCAAAACACTTTTGTAAGGTAAATGTTAACACATGTGTATTGTGTGTCTAGTGTCCTTCTAGTGTCCTTCATTACAGTATTTTAGTACTTCAAGTTTGTTCATTCTTTCTTCTGACAGTATAAATCTACTGAGAACTTCTATTTGACATTTCTTATTATAGGAGGAGAATTATAATGAAATGTCCGGGTTGTAGAAACATAATAACTTACAATCTGAAGAGCTGTTAGTAAACAGGTAAACCTCATTATACTGAAGCCTGGAGATGTTTAGTGATTTAACAAAGGTCACATATCTGGGTAATGACCAAATTGATGCACAGACTTGTTTTTTCTAGGGCTTTAACCAGAAAACATACAGTCTTTTGCAAATTTAAATCATCTCAACGCATTTAACTTAATAGTATGACTTCCATGTACATTTAAAAAACACATTCAGGGCACCTGGGTGGCTCAGTGGGTTAAAACCTCTGCTTTTGGCTCAGGTCATGGTCCCAGGGTCCTGGAATCGAGCCCCGCGCTCGGGCTCTCTGCTCAGCAAGGAGCCTGCTTTCCTCTCTCTCTGTCTATGTCTCTGCCTACTTGTGATCTCTGTCTGTCAAATAAATAAAATATTTTTAAAAATTAAAAAAATAAAAAACACATTCATATGGTAGGGATATACCTGGTGAGGGAGGACTTAACAGTTTTTTTCCCACATCAGTTTACAAACTATGGTTAGTGGAATCACAGATATGACTGTGCGCAGAAATTCTTTGACTTGTCCAGGAGTATTTGGTTATGTCACTTTAAATCAAGTAGGCATTAGTGATGGAAAAGAATAACAAATAATACACAGATTGAGATAAAGTGCTCTCTCGAGGTCATTTTAGCATGTACATCTTCTAGCTGGGGAGAAGGAAATGGGTAATATGCAATAATGTGAGTATTGGCATTGCATCCCTTTCTATTTGAGTCTACATGATTTTTAACCTTATTCTGGATGTGGAAACTACTGTGTAGTTCTAATGACAGAAAAAAAAAATAAAAAGAAAGTCATCTAAAAGAATTTCACATTGCAAAAGAAATGACTAGAATTAGTGACTCTGGGTTACCTATTGGGTAAAGTAACAATAGCCAAACAATGGAACAAGGCTAGATGTCCATCAACAGATGAATGGATAAAGAAGATGTGTATATATACACAATGGCATAGTATGAAGCCATCAAAAACTGAAGTCTTGCCATTTGCAACAACATGGATGGAACTAGAGGATAGAAGTCAATAAGTCATTCAGAGAAAGACAATTATCATCTGATCTCTCTGATATGAGGAATTTGAGAGGCAGGGTGGGGGGTCATGGGAAAAAGGAGGAAAATGAAACAAGATGGTGCTGGGAAGGGAGACTAACTGAGATTCTTAATCTTGGGAAGCAGGCTGAGGGCTGCTAAGGGAGGGGAGTGGGAAGGATGGGGTGGCTGGTTGATGGTCACTGGAGAGGGTATGTGCCATGGCTAATGCTGTGAACTGTGTAAGACTGATGATTTACAGACCTGTACCCCTGAAACAAATAATACATCAAATGTTAATAAAAAATAATTAAGTAATGACATTTATGAAAGTAATATGAGCTATAGCAACACATAAGTGGAAAACATTAGCAGACATGTTCTAGTCTTCTGGTTTTTCTCCAACAGATATAATTAGAAGAACTGAGTCACATGAATTGAGAAAGCAAGGGATTTTTATATAAGGGGGGAGGCAATGACAATAGAACTTGAGTGTCGATTGGGAGCATATAAGGTATGTGTTTAATATAGATTGAGTCACAATTTTCCTCCTTCACAATATCCTCCCATTGCTTTAAGTCTTTTAAAAATATCCTATATTGCTTGGAGTTCTCAGAGTTATTTTTTTAATATAGCATATTATACATATAGTGTACAATTTGCCCATTATAAATGTTTAAGCCATCATTATTAATATGTTCATGGAAATGTGTAACAGTCACCACAAATATAGAATATACTGAAAATTTATACTCATCAAATTCCAGTGGGACTTAGAAATGTTACATCATATTTTGGATATAGAGTTTTGTATAGTATTCTGAAGATCTGCTCTCTTTCTCTCTCTCTCTCTATATATATATATATTCGTTAACTATAATTGTTTCATTATAAAAGTTTGTGCCCTGTAGAGAAACTGAAAGAAGAGCAAATATGTATATGTATATGTAGTGTTTGGTATATTACTCATTTTATTTATAACATCTCATTCTCTTTCAGCAATTATTTTAAATCATATTATCTGCTCTAATTTTCTGTTATCGTTGCAGTATTTCAGTACTTCCAAGTTTGTTCATTCTTTCTTCTGACAGTATAAATCTGAGAACTTCTAGTGAATTTTAAGATTTCAGTTACTGTATTTTTCAACTGGTGGATTTCCATATTGTTCTTTTCAAAACAATACCTTTCCCATTATACTTATTCCTGAGGGGTAAAGTCCTTGGACATGCCTATAGTCACCTTTGGATGGCAGTGTTTTTAACTTGGTTGTCTTTACACTTTTCCTTTACATATCCATTAAGCTTTTTGCCTCTTTGGAATCACACTAGAATTCAATGGGCAGTGTGTCTATCGCTTTTACACTATTAAAGGCAGCAGTATAATCTCTGAACTATATAAACAACTAATGTACTCTACTACAGCTGAGATACTGTAATATATCTGGTATTTCTATCAAATAGAAGGAAATTGTAACCGATGAATCAGCTATCCTAAATTCCTCTTGTTACTATTATATTCATGAATTAGCCTTTCTCCTTTGGCAAACTGAAAGAATATTCTCTCCAAGCCAGAAATAGAAAGTGAATAGAATAGCGTTAGACATACTTTCACCAACCATATTCAAAAGTTACTATAGGGGCACCTGGGTGGCTCAGTGGGTTAAAGCCTCTGCCTTCAGTTCAGGTCATGATCCCAGGGTCCTGGGATCGAGCCCCACAACAGGCTCTCTGCTCAGTGGGGAGCCTGCTTCCTCCTCTCTCTCTGCCTGCCTCTCTGCCTACTTGTAATCTCTGTCTGTCAAATAAATAAACAAAAATCTTAGAAAAAAAAAGGCCACTATGCCATTTAATTTTTTATGGTTTAATTTCTAAAAGAATGAGTTCTAAAACTCATATCTAGCTAGATTTTTATTTCTAGTAAATACCAGAATATAATGAATTATGAGAATATTCATGAAGATTTTACCTATGTAACATACAGCTACTCTTGTCATTTAGACCCAATCTTCATTACACCCCAAAGAAGGTAAACAAACCAGAAATATTAGACTTGCACAACTCTTGTTCTTACCTGGGAGATTCTTTGATTGTATCTTTATTTCCTTCAGCAGTATATGTGATCCATTAACACCTTTCAACTGTTCTATATTAGTTTCTATAGAAAAAAACATGTGAAAATACTTCTTCATAAGGTAACCTAATGTGTGTATGCAGCACTAATTTAGTCAGCCTTGTTATTAATCAATAAGCATTCTAATAAAATATTTGTATTGCAGAATCAGCAAACTTATTTCTGGATATTAGCAATCATTTAACCTCCATATATTGAGGCTTAGAGATGTTAATGGTTTGATCAAGACTGTTTATGTCCAGATAATGATAAAAACTGATGCACAAACTAACATCTCATAATCCTTTAACCAGTGCTTCTTCCATACAATGCTGTGTCTTATGCTAAATTAAAATATCCTGGAAAGTTTATGATAATAATACAACTTTTGAGATTACATTAAAATCATAATCATACTGTAAGGATATACCTAGTGATGTGGAACATGCAGTTTTTTTTTCCCACAGGTTACATTGCAAATCATGGTCTCCATTGCCACAGAAGATTACCAGGGAACAGAAATTCTTTGACTAATCCAAGAATATTTTATGCCATTTTTATGCTCTTTAGTTGTAAAAAACAAAACAACAACAAAACCCCCCCAAAACAGGTATCAGTAAATGGGAAAGAATAGCAAGACATTTTGTGGATTGAGAAAAATGAGTGCTTTTCCAGGTCTCTTTGTCATGCAGACATTGTATCTTGGGAGGAGGAAATGGTTAAATTTGTTGAAGTACTATGACTGAGATTTGGACTCATTTCATTTGAGTTTTTATGTGATTTGAAATTTTTACCTGATTTAAATTTTTCAACTAGATCCCATTATAGGAAAAATATATGAACATGGTTGAAGGAGAGTTTATACTGAAAAAGAAATGCTCACCTAAAGTCAACCACTGGCTCTAAAAGTTTTGTGGTCAAGTTGGTTCTAACAGCATATACCTAAATTTGGAAACATGTTATGAAATAGTCACCCAGATGTGGAAGTCTTTGTTTAGAAAAATGCTGAGTTAATAAATTGTAAAGATCACACTATGAAAGAAGTTGCTGTAGTGATGTTAAAGAGTTTAGTACCTATTTTCTCCTCTAGGACTTTGAGGGATTCCTGTCTCACACTGAGGTCTTTCATCTATTTAGAATTTATCTTTTTTTTTTTTTTTTTTTTGCACTGTTTCCCTTTTTATTTTTTTTTTTTCAGCGTAACAGTATTCATTCTTTTTGCACAACACCCAGTGCTCCATGCAAAACGTGCCCTCCCCATCACCCACCACCTGTTCCCCCAACCTCCCACCCCTGACCCTTCAAAACCCTCAGGTTGTTTTTCAGAGTCCATAGTCTCTTATGGTTCGCCTCCCCTCCCCAATGTCCATAGCCCGCTCTTTGTGTATGGTGTAAGCGAATGGTTGAGTTTCATTCTTTTGTATATAGCTGTCCAATTTTCTCAGCACCATTTATTGAAGAGACTGTGTTTTTTCCATTGGATATTTTCTCCTGCTTTGTCAAATATTAGTTGACCATAGGTTTGAGGGTCCATATCTGGGTTCTCTATTCTGTTCCATTGATCTATGTGTCTGTTTTTGTGCCAATACCATGCTGTCTTGGTGATCACAACATTGTAATGTAGCTTGAAATCAGGCAACATGATTTATGTGCATTGATTTTGTATCCTGCCACATTTCTGAATTGCTGTATGAATTCTAGTAATTTTGGGGTGGAGGCTTTTGGGTTTTCCACATAAAGTATCATGTCATCTGTGAAGAGAGAGAATTTGACTTCTTCTTTGCCAATTTGGACACATTTTATGTCTTTTTATTGTCTGATAGCTATTGCTAGGACTTCTAGTACTATGTTGGACACTAGTGGTGAGAGTGGGCATCCTTGTCATGTTCCTGATTTTAAGGGAAAGGCTCTCAGCTTTTCCCCGCTGAGAATGATATTCGCTGTGGGCTTTTCATAGATGGTTTTTATGAAATTGAGGTATTTTCTCCCCATCTCTACATTCTGAAGAGTTTTAATCAGGAAAGGATGCTGTATTTTTGTCAAATGCTTTTTCTGCATCAATTGAGAGGACCATATGGTTCTTATCTCTCCTCTTATTAATATGTTCTATCGCACTGATTGATTTGCAAGTGTTGAACCACCCTTGCATTCCAGGGATAAAATGAACTGTTGGGACTTCATCAAGATAAAAATCTTCTGCCCAGCAAAATAAATAATCAACAAAACAAAGAGGCAATCCACAGAATGGGAGAAGATATTTGCAAATGACACTACAGATAAAGGGCTGATATCCAAGATCTATAAAGAACTTCTCAAACTCAACACCCAAAAAACAAATAAGTTAAAAAATGGGCAGAAGACATGAATGGACACTTCTCCAAACATACAAATGGCTATTAGACACATGAAAAAATGTTCATCATCACTAGCTATCAGAGAAATTAAAATCAAAACTAAACTGAAAAAAATGTCCAGCAGAAAAAAGAGAATCTTGTCAATAAATGGTCCTGGGAAAATTTAGACAGCTCTGTATAGAAGAATGAAACTTGACCATTCTCTTACACCATACACAAAGATAAACTCGAAGTGGATAAAAGACCTGAACATGAGGCAGGAATCTCTCAAAATCCTAGAGGAGTACATAAGCAGTAACCTCTTCAGCATCGGCCACAGCAACTTTTCTCAAGACATGTCTCCAAAGGCAATGGAAACAAAAGCGAAAATGAACATTTGGGACTTCATCAAGAGAAAAAGTTTCTGCATAGCAAAGGAAACAGTCAACAAAACAAAGAGGCAACCCATGGAATGGGAGAAGATATTTGCAAATTGTACCAGAGACAAAGGGCTGATATCCAAGATCTATAAACAACTCCTCAAACTCAATACACATAAAACAGATAATCACATCAAAAAAAAAAAAAATGGGCAGGAGACAGGAACAGACACTTCTCCAATGAAGACATATAAATGGCTAACAGACACATGAAAAAATACTCATCATCATTAACCATCAGGGAGATTCAAATCAAAACCTCACTGAGATACCACCTTATACCCATTAAAATGGCCAAAATTAACAAGACAAGAAACAACAGGTGTTGGAGAGGATGTGGAGAAAGGGAACCCTCTTACACTGTTGGTGGGAATGCAAGTTGGTACAGCCACTTTGGAAAACAGTGTGGAGATTCCTTAAGAAATTAAAAATAGAGCTTCCCTATACCCTGCAATTGTACTACTGGGTATTTACTCCAAAGATACAGATGTAATGAAAAGAAGGGCCATCTGTACCTCAATGTTCATAGCAGCAATGGCTACAATTGCCAAACTGTGGAAAGAGCCAAGATGTCCTTCAGCAAATGAATGGTTAAAGAAGATAGGGTTCATATATATAATGCATTATTATGCCTCCATCAGAAAGGATGAATACCTAGCTTTTGTATCAACATGGATATGACTGGAGGAGATTATGCTGAGTGAAATAAGTGAAGCAGAGAAAGTCAATTATCGTATGGTTTCACTTACTTGTGGAACATAAGGAATAACATGTAGGACATTAGGAGAAGGAAAGGAGAAGTGAGTTGGGGGTAATCAGAAGGGAGACAAACCTGGAGAGACTATGGACTTTGGGAAACAAACTGAGGGTTTTGGAGGGGAGGGGGGTTGTGGGATGGGTGAGCTTGGTGGTGGGTATTAAGTAGAGCTTGTATTTCATGGAGCACTGGGTGTGGTACATAAACAATGAATCTTGGAACACTGAAAAAATAAAATAAAATAAAACACATTGAGATACCACCTTACATAAATCAGAAGGGTAACAATTGACAAGGCAAAAAAAAACAAAAAACAAAAAATGTTAGAGAGGATGTGGAGAAAGGAGAACCCTCTTACACTGATGGTGGAAATGCAAGCTGGTATAGCCACTTTGGAAAACGATATGGAGGTTCCTCAAGATGTTAAAAATAGAGCTACCCTATGACTCAGCAATTGCACTACTAGATACTTATTCCAAAAACACAGATGTAGTGTAAAGAAAGAGCACATGCACCCCAATATTCATAGAAGAAATGTCCACAATAGTCAAACTGTGGAAGGAGCCATGATACCCTTCAACAGATGAATGGATAAAGAAGATGTAGTCCATGTATACAGTGGAATATTATGTGGCCATCAGAAAAGATGAATGCCCACATTTTGCATCAACATGGATGGAACTGGAAGAGATTATTCTAAGTGAAATAAGTCAAATAGGAAAGTCAGTTATCATGGTTTCACTTACTTATGGAACATAACAAATAGCAAGGAGGACATTAGGGGAAGGAAGGGGAAAATGAAGGGTGGGGGCCAGGAATCAGAAGGCGAGAGAAACCATGAGAGACTATGTACTCTGGGAGACAAACTGAGGTTTTTAGAGATAAGGGGGTGTTGGAGGATGGGTTAGTCAGGTGATGGGTATTAAGAAGGGCATGTATTGCATGGAGCACTGGGTATTATATGCAAACAATGAATCACGGAACACTACATCAAAGCCTAATAATGTACATAACATTATTAAAAAGAAAAAGATCACGCTATGACCTTGGTAATCCAAATGTACCAATACTGCAATCTGTATAAAGGTGGTGACAGGCTGCACCATTACCAAAATGAAATGTGCCAGATTGGACAGAACAAGTTTTCAATAGTTAAGTAAGAACATTTTCTTAATGTAATAAGATCTACAGAAACAAAAATCTGAAATTATTAACAGATGTATTTTAAGTTTTTTGGTTCTTTCTCCAGCTGGTATATACAAGAAGGGTTTGTTCATTTGAATTGAGGAAGCAAAGTGTCCCTCAATAAGCAAGTGAAAATAAGAACAGTATCTGAGGGAAGATCAGGTTAAGTATTAGGAATTAAAAGTTATATGCTGGAGAAATTAATAATCTAGTAAAAATTTTATTTTTCTCTCTTGTTATGCCCCCCCACTTTCCAAATTTTCTTTTTATCCTATTCTTCTTGGACATGACTGGGTTATTTCTAAAATATATATAACAGAATACACATCTTTTACCTCTTCTGTTAGGTTTATTCCTAGGTAACTTGCTGTTTTTGGTGCAATTGTAAAAAGGACAATTCCTTGATTTCTATTTCTGTTGTTTCATTATTAGTGTATAGGAATGCAACAGATTTCTGTACACTAATTTTGTATCCTGTGACATTACCGAATTCATGTATCAGTTCTAGCAGCTGTTTGGTAGAGTCTTTCAGGTTTTCTATATAGAGTATCATGTGATCTGCAAATAGGGAAAGTTTAACTTCTTCCTTGCCTATTTCGAGGCCTTCGATTTCTTTTTGTTTTCTATCTTAGAAATACAGGACTTCCTGTACTATGTTAAATAACAGTGGTGAGACATCCCGGTCTTTTTCCTGACCACAGAGGAAAAGCTCTCATTTTTTCCCCATTGAAGAAAATATTAGCTGTGGATTTTTGTATATGGCTTTTATGATATTGAGGTATGTTCCCTCTATCTCTGCTTTGTTGGGATTTTCAAGAATCGATGCTATATTTTTGTCAAATGGTTTTTTTGCATTAAGAAGTTCATATGGGGGTGCCTGGGTGGCTCAGTGGATTAAAGCCTCTGCCTTCAGCTCAGGTCATGATCCCAGGATCCTGGGATGGAGTCCTGCATTGGGCTCTCTGCTCAGTGGTGAGTCTGCTTTCTCCTCTGTCTGCCTGCCTCTCTGCCTATTTGTGATCTCTGTCTTTCAAATAAATAAATAATCTTTTTAAAAAATCATATAGTTCTTATCCTTTCATTTATTAATGTGTGTATCATGTTGACTGATTCAAAACCAAAACCAAAGATGTACAAGATTTGTACTCTGAAAACTACAGAACACTTATGAAAGAAATTGAAGGTGACACAAAGAAATGGAAAAACATTCCATGTTCATGGATTGAAAGGACAAATATTAAAATGTCTATACTATCCAAAGCAAACTACACATTTAAAGCAATCTCTATCAAAATACCACCAACATTTGCAAATATCTTCTCCCATTCCATGAGTCGCCCCTTTGTTGCTGATATCTAGGATCTATAAAGAACTCCTCAAACTCAATACACACAAAACAGATAATTATGTCAAAAAATGGGCAGAAGACATGAACAGACACTTCTCCAATGAATACATACAAATGGCTAACAGACACATGAAAAAATGTTCATCATCATTAGCCATCAGGGAGATTCAAATCAAAACCTCACTGAGATACCATCTCCAGTTAAAATGGCCAAAATCAACAACACAAGAAACAACAGGTGTTGGAGAGGATGTGGAGAAAGGTGACCCTTCTTACACTGTTGGTGGGAATGCAAGTTGGTACAGCCACTTTGGAAAACAGTGTGGAGATTCCTTAAGAAATTAAAAATAGAGCTTCCCTATGACCCTGCAAATGCACTACTGCATATTTACCCCAAAGATAGAGATGTAGTGAAAAGAAGGGCCATCTGTACTCCAATGTATTATGGAGGACACGTATTGCATGGAGCACTGGATGTGGCACATAAACAATGAATTCTGGAACACTGAAAATAAATTTTTAAAATAAAAATTTTTTAAAAAGAATAAAAAAATACCACCAGCATTTTTCACAGAGCTAGAACAAGCAACCCTAAAATTTGTATGGAACCACAAAAGAACATGAATAGTCAAAGCAATCCTGAAAAATCAAAGCAAAGTTGGAGCAAAATTCTGGACTTCAAGCTATATTACAAAACTGTCATGACAGTATGGTACTGGCCCAGAAACACACACATAGATCAATGGAACAGAAGAGAAAGCCCAGAAGTGGACCTACAACTATATGGTCAACTAATCTCTGAGAAAGCAGGAATGAATATTCAATGGAAAAAAGAAAGTCTCTGTAACAAATAGTATTAGGAAAAATAAGCAGCAATATGCAAAAGAATGAAATTGGACCACTTTCTTACACCATAACCAAAAATAAATTCAAATTGGATGAAAGACCTAAATGTGTGACAGAAAACCATCAAAATCCTAGAGAAGAACACAGGCAGTAACCTCGGCCATAACTGGTCCTTACTAGATACATCTCTGGAGGCAAGTGAAACAAAGTAAACATGAACTATTGGGATATTTATCTTTATCAAGATAAAAATCTTCTGCACATTGAAGGAAATAATCAACAAAACTAAAAGGCAACCTATGGAATGGGAGAAGCCATTTGTAAATGACATATATGATAAAGAGTTAGTATCCAAAATAAATAAAGACCTTATAAAACTCAGCACGTAAAAAATAAAAATCCAGTTTAAAAGTGGGCAGAACACATTAATAGACAATTTTCAAGAGAAGTCATCAAGATGGCGAGCAGATACATGAAAAGATGCTCAACATCACTCATCATCAGGGAAATACAAGTCAAAATCACAATGAGACACCACATCACACCCATCAGAATGGCTACAATTAATAACACAAGAAACAACAGGTGTTGGTGAAGATGCAGAGAAAGGGGAACCTCTTTCCTTCTGTTGGTGGGAATGCAAACTGATACATCACTCTGGAAAACGGTATGGAAGTCCCTCAAAAAGTTAAAAAATAGAATTACTCTATTATCCAGCAATTGCACTACCAGGTATTTACCCAAAGGATTCAAAAATACTGATTCAAAGGGATACATGTACCTGATATTCATAGCAGCATTATCAACCATAGTCTAATTATGCAAAGAACCCAAATGTCTGTCAATTGATGAATATATATACCATACATATATACATACACACACATACATACACATCATATCTTCTTTATCCATATATATATATATACACACACACATAAATATGCATCATGGAATGTAACTCAGCAATAAAAAAATAATGAAATACATGAATGGAGCTAGAGAGTATTATGTGAGAGAGGGTTGGCTATTATAGCTAATGTTGCTATAAATATCAAAGGGCATGTATACCTTCAAATTAGTATTTTTGTGTTCTTTTGAAATTTTTAATGGATTTTTTTTCTAGAGCAATTCAAGTTTACATAGAGTTCTCAAATACTTCTTCCACCCCCACTTACAATTTCTCCTATTTTTAACATTCTGTATTAGATAATATATTTGTTAGAACTGGTGAATCAATGTTGATGAATTACTAATAATATCCATGGTTTATGTTAGAGTTTACTCCTCATAGCACAATTCTGTGGATATTGACAAGTGTTCGTCATGTGCCTACCCCTATATTATTACACAAAATAGCTTTAGCACCCTGAAAATTCCTTGTGCTCCAACACCCCATTACTCCTCATTCTGAAACCCTGGCGACTCCTGATATTTATACTGTCTGTATAGTTTTGCCTTTTCCATAGTAGTATATAGTTGAAATCATACAGCTTTTTTCAAAACTGGCTTCTGTCACTTAGCAATATTCCCTTCAGTTTCTGCTATGTCCTTCTGTGGCTTGATAGCCCATTTCTTTTTACTGTGAACAACATACCATTATATGGATGTACCATTGGTTAATCCATTCATCTATTGGAAAACATCTTTGTTGTGTCCAATATTGGGCAATTATAGGTAAATCTGCTATAGATATTCATGCACAGATTATTGCATGGATATAAGATTTCAACTCATTTGACTAAATATTTTGAAGCACAATTACTGGATTGCATGATAATGTTGGGCTTTATAAAAATGTATAGCATTTTCCATTCTCAAGAACAACAAATAAGGGTTCCTGTATTCCACATCCTTTATAGTATTTTGCATTGTCAGTGTTTTTGGTTTAGACATTCTCATAGGTGTGTCTCATTAGGTATCATATTGTTGTTTTAATTTACAATTTCCTAATGACATAAGAAATTTCTTATGCTTATTTGCCATCTTGTGTCTTCTCTGAAGAGGGGGTTGTTCAGAATTTTGAGAGTTTTAAAATTGGGTTGTTATTTCAACATGAAATTTAATCATTTTTATATATTTCAAACACAAGTCCTTTACATGGATAGGTGTTTTGCAAATATTTTCTCCTAACACATATTATGTCTTTTAATTCTCTTAAAAATTTCATTCATGGAGCATAGGTATTCATTTTAAAGAAGTCCAACTCATCACAATTTTTCTGCTCCTCTTTCTCTAGTTTCCCAAGGGGGAAGGAGAGATTATTTATTTATATTTCTAATTTTCTAATATATGTATTCAATGCTATACGTTTCCTTCTCAGCACTCCTTTCATTGTTGTGTCACACACATTTTGATAAGTAGTATTTTAATTTTTTTTTAATTTCTTTTCAGCATAACAGAATTCATTGTTTTTTGTTGTTGTTTTTTTAAATTTTTTAATTTATTTTTTTCAGCGTAACAGTATTCATTGTTTTTGCACCACAAGAGTGCTCCATGCAATACGTGCCCTCCCTAATACCCACCACCTGGCTCCCCCAACCTCCCACCCTCCGCCCCTTCAAAACCCTCAGGTTGTTTTTCAGAGTTCATACTCTCTCATGGTTCATCTCCCCTTCCAATTTCCCTCAACTCCCTTCTCCTCTCCATCTCCCCATGTCCTCCATGTTCTTTGTTATGCTCCACAAATAAGTGAAACCATATGATAATTGACTCTCTCTGCTTGACGTATCTTACTCAGCATAATCTCTTCCAATCCCGTCCATGTTGATAACAAAAGTTGGGTATTCATCCTTTCTGATGGAGGCATAATACTCCATCCTGTATATGGACCACAACTTCCTTATCCATTCATCCATTGAAGAACATCTTGGTTCTTTCCAGAGTTTGGTGACCGTGGCCATTGCTGCTATAAACATTGGGGACAGGTGGTCCTTATTTTCACTATATCGGAATCTTTGGGGTAAATACCCAGTAGTGCAATTGCAGGGTCATAGGGAAGCTCTATGTTTAATTTCTTAAAGCAAGAAAAAAATATACAGTGGAAAAAAAGACAGTCTCTTCAATAAATGGTGCTGGGAAAATTGGACAGCTATATGTAGAAGAATGAAACTCGACCATTCTCTTACACCGTACACAAAGATAAACTCAAAATGGATAAAAGACTTCAATGTGAAACAGGAATCCATCAGAATCCTAGAGGAGAACATAGGCAGTAACCTCTTCGATATCAGCCACAGCAACTTCTTTCAAGATATGTCTCCAAAGGCAAAGGAAACAAAAGTGAAAATGACCTTTTGGGACTTCATCAAGATCAAAAGCTTCTACACAGCAAAGGAAACAGTCAACAAAACAAAGAGGCAACCCATGGATTGGGAGAAGATATTTGCAAATGAAAGTACAGACAAAAGGCTGATATCCAGGATTTATAAAGAACTTCTCAAATTCAACACACACCAAACAGATAATCATATCAAAAAATGGGCAGAAGATATGAACACACACTTCTCCAATGAAGACATACAAATGGCTATCAGACACATGAAAAAATGTTCATCATCACTAGCCATCAGGAGATTCAAATTAAAACCACATTGAGATACCACCTTATACCAGTTAGAATGGCCAAATTAGCAAGACAGGAAACAACATGTATTGGAAAGGATGTAGAGAAAGGGGAACCCTCTTACACTGTTGGTGGGGATGCAAGTTGGTGCAGCCACTTTGGAGAACAGTGTGGAGATTCCTTAAGTATTTTAATTTTCACTTAGTTCAAATTTTAAAAATTTATTTTGACACTTTGAGCATGTACTTTAGAGGTGTAGTCTTTCATCTTCAAGTATTTTGAGATTGTCCAGCTATCTGTATATTATTGATTTCTATTTTAATTCCATTGTAGATTGAGAGCATATTTTATATGATTTCTATTATAGAAAAAATTTAATGTATGAATTCTTTCTTAACATATAGTCTAACTTTGAAAAAGATGTGGTCTATCTTTGTGAGTATAACTTGTGAGCTTGACAATAATGTGTATTCTGCTATTATTGGATGTAGTATTCAAGTAGACATCAATTAGGTACAGTTATCTGATGGTCTTGCTGAGTTCACCTATGTTTTTATTTTTTTTGCCTGCTGGTTATGTTCATTTCTGATAGAGGGGTGAAGTCTCCAAATATAAAAAATGTACATGTAGATTTCTCTTTGCAGTTCTATCACATTTTTTGCCTATGTATTTGGCACATGCACATTAAGGCATATACACATTAAGGAATATTATATCTTCTTGGAGAATCGACTCATTTATCATTATTTAATACTTCTACTTATCCCTGGTAATTTTCCTTGCTCTGAAGTCTGCTTTTTCTGATACTAATATAGTTACTCATGTACATTTTTCTCCATGTCTTTACTTTTCTGTGTGTGTCTCTTTATGCATATATCCATTTTTCCACCTTAATAGAAATGTAATTAACAAAGAAGTTGTAATATACTTAAAGTGTACAGCACAGTGATTTGATATATGTGTGCATTGTAAAATGGCTCCCACAATCAAATTAACCCATCCATGACCTCACATAGTCTTGCTTTCTTGCCGCTTCTTTTTCTTTTCTTTTCTTTCTTCTTCTTTTTCTTTTCTTTTCTTTCCCTCCTTCCTTTCCTTCCTTCCTTCCCTCCTTCTTTTTTAGTGAAAGTTCTTATACCTACTCTCCTAGCAAATATCACGTATACAATACAGTATCATTAGATATAATCATCATGCTGTACATTAAATCCATAGTATTTACTTATCTTATATCTAAAAATTTGAACATCTTGTCGATCATTCCATTTAACCCACGGCAGGACCTGGCAACCATAATTACACACTCTGTTTCTGAGTTTGACTTTTTTCTAGATTCTACATACAAGTAATTCTGTATAGTATTTATCTCTGTCTGACTTATTTCACACATCAAAATGCCCTCCAGGCTTATCCACATGTTTGCAAAAGGCAGTATTTCCTTCCTTTTTATGGCAAAATTACATTCTATAATATATATTCATTATTCATTATCCATTAATCCATTAATGGATAGCATACACTTAGGTTATTTCCGTTTCAGCTAATGTGAATAATGCCACTGTAAACATGGTTGTACAAATGTTTTCCGAGATAGTGATTGCATTTCCTTCAGATATAAGCCCAAATATGTGATTACTAGGCCAGATGGTAATTCAGTTTTTAGTTCCTTTAGAAAACTTCCATACTGCTTTCTATAATGGCTGCACGAATTTACATTATAATCAACCATATACAAGAGTTGCATTTTCTTCACATTCTCACCAATACTTATTATTCTATGTCTCTGACAACAGCAATTCCAAAAACTGTGAACTGTTATTTCATTGTGGTTTTCATTTTCATTTCCCTGGTGATTGGTGATTTTAAGCATCTTTTCATGTATCTATTGGCCATTTGTATGTCTTTGGAAAAATATCTGTTCAGAGATCCTTGAATTACTGTGATTGTGATGGAATTGTTAGTAATTTTACCATTGAGTTGTATCAGTTCATTACATATTTTGGATATTAATCTCTTAGCCAATGTGTAGTTTAAAAGTATTTTCTCCTATTCTGTAGATTACCTCTTCATTTTGTGATTTTTTTTGTGATTGTCTCATTTGCTGTACAAAAGTTTTTTAGTTTGATATAACCCTACTTATTTATTTGTATTTTGTTCTTGTGCTTTTGTTGTCAAATAAAAAAAAATTGGGGTGCCTGGGTGCCTCAGTGGGTTAAAGCCTCTGCCTTCAGCTCAGGTCATGATCCCAGGGTCCTGGGATCAAGCCCTGCATTGGGCTTTCTGCTCAGCAGGGAGCCTGCCCCCCCCACCTGCCTCTCTACTTGTGATGTCTGTCAAATAAATCAATAAAATCTTTAAAAAAAATTATTGGTAAGACCAACATCAAGATATAGTGTATTATTAGTTTCAGGCGTAGAATTTAGTGATTCATCAGTTGCATATAACACCCAGTGCTCATTACATCAAGTGCCCTCCTTAATGTCCATCACCGAATTATACCATACCCCCACCTACCTCCTCACCAGAAACCCTGTTTGCTCCCTATAGTTGAGTCTCTTACAGTTTTCTCCCTGTTTTTTATATTATTTTATTTTTCCTTTGCATCTGTTTTGTTTTTTAATTCCACATATGGGTGAAATCATGTGGTATTGATCTTTCTCTGACTGACTTATTTCACTTAGCATGATACTCTCTAGTTCCATTCATGTCATTGCAAATGGCAAGATTTCATACTCAGCCATCAAAAAGAATGAAATCTTGCCATTTCTTTCTATAGCCATGTGGTATATATACAATATCCTCTTTATCCATTCCCTGTTGATGGATATCTAGGATATTTCCACAGTTTGGCAATTGCAGACATCACTGCTATAACCATTGAGGTGCATATGTCCCTTTGAATAACTCTTTTTTTTAAATCCTTTGGGTAAATACCTTGTAGTGCAATTGCTGGGTTGTTGGGTAGCTCTATTTTTAAATTCTTGAGTAACCTCCACACTGTTTTCCAAAGTGGCTGTACCAGCTTGCATTCCCACCAACAGTGTAAGAGGGTAAGATCATCTGCATCGTTGCCAACATCTGTGGTTTCTTGTGTAAGTTTTAGCCATTCTGATCAGTATGAGGTGATATCTCATTGTGGCTGTGATTTGTATTTCCTTGATGCCAAGTGATGTTAAGCACTTTTTCATGTGTCTGTCGGCCATTTGTAGGTCTTCTTTGGAAAAATGTCTGTTCATTCATATCCCCTGCCCACTTCTTGACTGGATCTTTTGTTCTTGGGGTATTGAGATTGGTAAGTTCTTCAGAGATTTTGGATATAAACCGCTTATCAGATATGTCATTTGCAAATATACTCTCCCATTCTGTGCCTTGCCTTTTAGTTTTTTGGTTTTTTTTTTTTTAGAAACATATAATGTATTTTTATCCCCAGGGGTACAGGTCTGTGAATCGCCAGGTTTACACACTTCACAGCACTCACCATAGCACATACCCTCCCCAATGTCCATAACCCCCCTCCCCCTCTCCCAACCCCACTTCCCCCCAGCAGCCCCCAGTTTGTTTTGTGAGATTAAGAGTCATTTATGGGGGCGCCTGGGTGGCTCAGTGGATTAAGCCGCTTCCTTTGGCTCGGGTCATGGTCTCGGGGTCCTAGGATCAAGCCCCGCATCGGGCTCTCTGCTCTGTGGGGAGCCTGCTTCCTCCTCTCTCTCTGCCTTACTCTCTGCCTACTTGTGATCTCTCTCTCTGTCAAATAAATAGATAAAATCTTTTTAAAAAAGTCATTTATGGTTTGTCTCCCTCCCAATCCCATCTTGTTTCATTTATTCTTCTCATATCCCCCAACCCCCCATGTTGCATCTCCATGTCCTCATATCAGGGAGATCATATGATAGTTGTCTTTCTCCGATTGACTTATTTCACTAAGCATGATACCCTCTAGTTCCATCCACGTCGTCGCAAATGGCAAGATTTCATTTCTTTTGATAGATGCATAGTATTCCATTGAGTATATATACCACATCTTCTTTATCCATTCATCTATTGCTGGACATCTAGGTTCTTTCCATAGTTTGGCTATTGTAGACATTGCTGCTATAAACATTCGGGTGCATGTGCCCCTTCAGACCACTACGTTTGTATCTTTAGGGTAAATACCCAGTAGTGCAATTGCTGGGTCATAGGGTAGTTCTATTTTCAACATTTTGAGGAACCTCCATGCTGTTTTCCAGAGTGGTTGCACCAGCTTGCATTCCCACCAACAGTGGAGGAGGGTTCACCTTTCTCCGCATCCTCGCCAGCATCTCTCATTTCTTGACTTTTAATTTTAGCCATTCTGACTGGTGTGAGGTGATATCTCATTGTGGTTTTGATTTGTATTTCCCTGATGCTGAGTGGTGTGGAGCACTTTTTCATGTGTCTGTTGGCCATCTGGATGTCTTCTTTGCAGAAATGTCTGTTCATGTCCTCTGCCCATTTCTCGATTGGATTGTTTGTTCTTTGGGTGTTGAGTTTACTAAGTTCCTTATAGATTTTGGATACTAGCCCTTTATCTGATATGTCATTTGCAAATATCTTCTCCCATTCTGTCAGTTGTCTTTTGGTTTTGTTAATTGTTTCCTTTGCTGTGCAAAAGCTTTTGATCTTGATGAAATCCCAATAGTTTATATTTCCTTTTGTTTCCCTTGCCTAGTAAGAAATTGCTGTGGCTGAGGGCAAAGAGGTTGCTGCCTATGTCTTCCTCAATGATTTCGATGGAATCCTGTATCACATTTAGGTCTTTTACCCGTTTTGAATTTATTTTTGTGTATGGTGTAAGAAAGTGGTCCAATCTATTCTTCTACATGTGACTGACCAATTTTCCTAAAACCATTTATTGAAGAGACTTTTTTCCGTTGGATATTCTTTCTTGCTTTGTTGAAGTTTAGTTTACCACAGAGTTGAGGGTCGATTTCTGGGCTCTCTATTCTCTTCCATTGATCTATGTGTCTGTTTTTGTGCTAGTACCATACTGTCTTGATGATTGCAGCTTTGTAATACTGCTTCAAGTCTGTAATTGTGATGCTACCAGAAATGATGTTTTTTCAACATTCCTTTAGCTATTCAGGGTCTTTTCTGGCTCCATAAAAAATTTAGAATTGTTTGTTCTAGTTCTGTGAAAAATGCTCATGTATTTTGATAGGGATTGCACTGAAAGTGTAGACTGCTTTGGGTAGCATAGACATTTTAACAATATTTATTCTTTCAATCCATAAACATGGAATGTTTTTCCATCTCTTCATGTCTTCCTCAATTTCTTTCATAATTGTTCTATAGTTTTCAGAGTACAGATCTTTTACCTCTTTGCTTAGGTATATTCCTAAGTATCTTATGGCTTTTGGTGCAATTGTAAACAGGATCAATTCCTTGATTTCTCTTTCTGCTCCTTCATTGTTAATGTATAGAAATGTAACAGGCTTCTGTGTATTGATTTTATATCCTGTGAGTTTGCTGAATTCTAGTATCAGTTCCAGCAATTTTGGGGTGGAATCTCTTGGGTTTTCTACATAGAGTATCATGTCATCTGTGAAGAGAGTTTGACTTCTTCTATGCCAATTTGGATGCCTTTTGTGTCTTGTTGTTGTCCAATCACAGAGGCTAGGAGTTCCAGTACTATGTTGAGCAATAATGGTGTGAGTGGACATCCCTATCATGTTCCTGACCTTACAGGAAAAGTTGTTTTTCCTTATTGAGGATGCTATTTGCTGTGGGTCTTTCACATGTGAACCTTATGATGTTGAGGTATGATTCCTCTATCGCTTCATTTTGGAGAGTTTTTATTAAGAAAGAATGCTGTATTTGTCAAATGCTTTTTCTGCATCTATTGCGAGGATCATACGGTTCTTATCCTTTCTTTTATTAATGTGGTGTATCATGCTGATTGATTTTCAGATGTTGAACCATCCCCATAGCCCAGGAAAAAATCCCACCTGGTCATGGTGAATAATTCTTTGAATGTACTATTGGATATGATTAGCTAGTGTCTTATTGAGAATTCCTCTGTGTTTTCTGAATATTACAAATTTAGGATTTAAGTGTTTAATCCATTTGAGTTGACGTTTTGTATGGTGTAAATAGGTGATTATTCTTTTGCATAAAGATACCCAGTTTTCCCAATGCTTTGAAGAAGCTATCCTTTTCCCATTGTATATTTTTGTTATCTTTTCAAAAATTAGTTGACTATATATGAATGGGCTTATTTCTGTGATCTCTATTTTGACCCATATAACTATTTATCTGTTTTTATGTCAATAACATATTGTTCTGATTACTACAATTTTATTAATATAGTTTGAAATCAGAATATATAATGTCTATATCTTGCCTATTTCTTTAGCTATTTGGAGTCTTTCGTGGTTCTGATCTTTGTTTTTCCCTTCTAATAATTTTAGGCGTCATTATTCTTCCCTTCCCTACATTGTGAAGGTGTAATCATATTGTTCAATTGAGACCCATCTTTCTTATATGTAGGCATTTATTGCTTTAAACTTCCCTCAAAGAACTACTTTTCCTTTGACCCTCAAGCTTTTTATGTTGTGCTTCCTTTTTTGGTTGTCACAAGTTGTTTTTTATTTTCCTTTTTGATTTTTTTCTTCTTCCCCCACTCCTTCTTCTTCTCCCCTTCCTCCTCCTTTTTCTTTTACAAGCCTACTCTCATATCATTTTAAAATGTATGTTCAGTTTAGTTTCAATGAGTTAAGTATTCAGCTATGACCAGACGCTTGAACAGAACAGTTTAGAAGCACTCATATATGAAACAAAGGAGATGTTACCTCCAAAAGCTTTGTACACACTGCAGTTTCAAAGAGTTACACATATCCCATAGGCTTATTTTTTAGTATGTTGTTTAATATCCATGCACTTGTGAATTTTTCATGTTTCATCTTGTTATTGGTTTGGTTTTTTTAAATTTAATTTTATTTTTTCAGTGTTCCAAGATTCATGGTTTATGCACCACAGCCAGTGCTCCACGCAATACATGCCCTCCTTAATACCTATAACCAGGTTCACCCAACTCCTACCCCCCACCCCTGCAAAACCCTCAGTTTGTTTTCTCTGAGTCCATAGTCTCTCATGATTTGTCTCCCCCTCCAGTTTCCCTCAAGTCTCTTCTCCTCTCCTTTTCCCAATGTCCTCTGTGTTATTCCTATGCTCCACAAGTAAGTGAAACCAGATGATAATTGACTTTTTCTTCTTGACTTATTTCACTCAGTATAATCTCTTCCAGTCCCATCCATGTTGATACAAAAGCTGGGTATTCATCCTTTCTGATGGAGGCATAATACTCCTTTGTATATATGGACCATGTCTTCTTCATCCATTCATCTGATGAAGGGCATCTTGGCTCTTTCCACAGTTTGGCAATTGTGGCCATTGCTGCTATGAACATTGGGGTACAGATGGCCCTTCTTTTCACTACTTCTGTGTCTTTGAGGTAAAAACCCAGTAGTGCAATTGCAGGGTCATAGGGAAGCTCTATTTTTAATTTCTTAAGGAATCTCCACACTGTTTTCCAAAGTGGCTGCACCAACTTGCTTTCCCACCAACAGTGTAAGAGGGGTCCCCTTTCTCCACATCCTTTCTCCACAACCAACATCCGTCGTTTCTTGTCTTGTTAATTTTGGCCATTCTAACTGGTTTTGATTTGAATCTCCCTGATGGCTAGTGATGATGAACATTTTTTCATGTGTCTGTTAGCCATTTGTATGTCTTCTTTGAAGAAGTATCTGTTCATATCTTCTGCCCATTTTTTGATGTGATTATCTGTCTCGTGTGTGTTGAGTTTGAGGAGTTCTTTATAGATCTTGGATATCAGCCCTTTGTCTGTAGTGTCATTTGCAAATATCTTCTCCCATTCCATGGGTTGCCTCTTTGTTTTATTGACTGTTTCCTTTGCTGGGCAGAAGCTTTTTCTCTTGATGAAGTCCCAAAAGGTCATTTTCACTTTTGCTTCCTTTGCCTTTGGAGACATGTCTTGAAAGAAGTTGCTGTGGCCGATGTTGAAGAGATTACTGCTTATGTTCTCCCCTAGGATTCTGATAGATTCCACCCTCACATTCAGGTCTTTTATCCATTTCGAATTTATCTTTGTGTATGGTGTAAGAGAATGGTTGAGTCTCGTACTTCTACACATAGCTGTCCAATTTTCCCAGCACCATTTATTGAAGAGACAGTCTTTTTTCCATTGTATATTTTTTCCTGATTTGTCGAAGATTATTTGACCACAGAGTTGCTCTCTACTTTGTTCCACTGGTCTATGTGTCTGTGTTTGTGCCAGTACAATGCTGTTTTGGTGATCACAGCTTTATAGTAAGGCTTGAAATCAGGCAACGTGATTCCCCCAGTTTTGTTGTTTTTCTTTTTTTCAACATTTCCTTAGCAGTTCAGAATCTCTTCTGATTCCATACAAATTTTATGATTGTTTGTTCCAGGTCTTTGAAAAATACCGGTGGAATTTTGATCAGGATGGCACTGAAAGTATAGATTGCTTGAGGTAGCACAGACATTCTAACAATGTTTATTCTTCTGATCCATCAGCATGGAATGTTTTTCCATCTTTCTGAGTCTTCTTCAATTTCTTTCATGAGTGTTCTGTAGTTCCTGGGAGTACATATCCTTTCCCTCTTTGTTTAGGTTTACTCCTAGGTATCTTATGGTTCTTGGTGCTATAGTAAATGGAATTGATCCTCTAATTTCCCATTCTATATTTTCATTGTTAGCGTATAAGAAAGCAACTGATTTCTGTACATTGATTTTGTATCCTGCCCTATTACCGAATTGCTGTATGAGTTCTAGTAGCTGGGGGGATGGAGTCTTTTAGATTTTCCATATAAAGTATCATGTCATCAAGTCAAAGAAGTTTGACTTCTTCTTTTCCAACGTGAATACCTTTTATTTCTTTTGGTTGTTGTTAAATCCCATGGATAAATCTCACCTGGTCATTGTGGATAGTATTTTTAATGTACTGTTAGATCCTACCAGCTAGGATATTGTTGAGATTCTTGGCATCCATATTCACCAGGGACACTGGTGTGAAATTCTCGTTTTTGATGCGGTCTTTGTCTGGTTGGGGATCAGGGTAATTCTGGCTTCATAAAAAGAGTCTGGAGGTTTTCCTTCTGTTTCTATTTTTTGAAGCAGTTTCAGGGGAATAGGTATTATTTCTTCTTTGACTGTTTAGTATAATTCCCCAGGGAATCCATCAGGTCCTGGACTCTTGATTTTTGGGAGGTTTTTGATTACTGTTTCAATCTCATTACTAGATATTGATCTATTCAGATTGTCAGTTACTTCCTGATTCAGTCTTGGAAGCTTATAGGTTTCCAGGAATGCATCCATTTCTTCTAGGCTGCTTAACTTATTGGGATATAAATGTTAATAATTTCTGATGATTGTTTCTATTTCCTTGGTATTAGTCGTGATCCCTCCTCTTTCATTCATAATTTTATTAATTTGGGTCCTTTCTCTTTTCTTTTGGATTAGTTTGGCCACTGGCTTATTGATCTTATTGATTCTTTCAAAATCCCAGCTTCTAGTTTCGCTGATGTGTCCTACTGTATCTCTAGTTTCTATCTCATTGATCTCTGCTCTAATCTTGATTATTTCCCTTCTTGTGTCTGGGGTTGGCTTAATTTGTTCCTGATTTTCCAGTTCTTTAAGGTGTAAAGAACACTGGCATGTTCTGGATTTTTCAATCTTTTTTTTTTTTTTTTTTTTTTTTTTTTTGCGTGGGTCTTGGATGGCTATGTATTTTCCCTTAGGACCACCTTTGCCATATCCCATAAGTTTTGGACCGATGTGTCTTCATTCTCACTGGTTTCCATGAATTGTTTAAGTCCTTCTTTGATTTCCTGGTTGGTCCAAACATTCTTAAGCAGGGTCCTCTTTAGCTTCCAAGTGTTTGAATTCCTTCCATACTTTTTATTGTGGTTGAGTTCCAGTTTCAAAGCATTGTGGTCTGAGAATATGCAGGGAATAATCTCAGTCTTTTGGTTTCCATTGAGCCCTGTTTTGTGACCAAGTATGTAGTCTATTCTGGAGAAAGTCCCATATGCACTTGAGAAGAATGGGTATTCTGTTGTTTTAGGTTCTGTATGTATCTATGAGGTCCATCTGGTCCAATGCATCATTCAATGCTCTTGTTTCTTTATTGATTTTCTGCTTAGATGATCTGTGTATTACTGAGAGTGGTGTTTAAGATGCCCTACTATTAATGTATTCATATCAATATGACTCTTTATCTTGATTAACAATTGTCTTATGTAGTCGGCTGCTCCCGTATTGGGGGCATAAATATTTACAGTTTATTTTCTTGGTGGATAGACACCTTAAGAATGATATAGTGTCCTTCTTTATTTCTGACTATCATCTTTAGTTTAAAATCTTTATTTATCAGGTATGAGAATCACTACACTAGCTTTCTTTTGAGGCCTCTTAGCATGAAAGATGCTTCTCCATCCCTTCATTTTCAGTCTGGATGTATCTTTAGGTTCCAAATGTGTCTCTTGTAGACAGCTTATCGATGGGTTAGGCCATTCGTGCTGAGAGTAATTATTGAAAGATACGTTTTTATTGACATCATGTTGCCTGTGAAATCCTTGTTTCTACATATTGTCTCTGTAAATTTCTGTTCTGTGTCACTCTTGGGTTATTTCTTCTTTTATAGAATCCCCCTTAATATTTCTTGTAGTACTGGTTTGGTGGTCACATATCTTTTAAACTTTGGCGGTCTTGGAAGCTCTTTATCTCACCATCCATTCTGAATGTCAACCTTGGTGGGTAAAGTATTCTTGGCTACATGTCTTTCTCTTTTAGTGCCCTGAGTACATCCTGCCGGCCCTTTCTGGTGTGCCAGGTTTCTATTGACAGGTCTGATGTTATTCTGATGAACCTTCCTCTCTGTGTAAGGAATCTCTTCCCCTTAGCTGCCCTCAGGAGCTCTTGTCTAAAATTATGATTCATCATTCTCACAATCAAGTGCCTTGAGGTCTTTCTAGATTCATTGATCTTGGAGGGTGATCTTTGCGCCTTTAGGAAATGAACGCTAGTTCCATTCCCCAGACTGAGAATATTTTCATTGAGAATTTGTTCAACTATATCTTCTAGTCTTCTTTCTTCCTCCTCCCCTGCAGGGATCCCAGTAATTCTGACATTGCAATGTTTCATGACATCATTTATTTCCCTAATTCTGTTTTCATGGTTTCTAAGCTGTTTCTTCTATGCCTCCTCTTGATCCTTTTTCTCTATCAGTTTGTCCTCTAGATCACTAATTCTATCTTCTGCCTTGGTTACCCCAGCTGTTAGAGTATTTAGATAAGATCAGATCTCATTGATAGCACTTTTAACTTCTTCCTGGGCAGCTCTCACTTCCACCCTTAGATATTCCATGTTATCACTAATGGTTTTCTCCAACCTAGCCATTGCCTGGATAATTGTTACCCTGAATTCCCTTTCCGACATACTGTTTATGTCCATATCCAAGAGTTCTGATAGAGAGGGCACAGTCTCTGAATTTTTCCTCAGTTGGTTGTTCTTCTTCCTAGTCATTTTGGTGAGAGGTGGTTGAGGGGATGTGTAGCTTAAAATATCAACTGCAATCCAGGCAAGGTGCACCCTGGAATGCTTCTGAGCAATCAGAAGTCACCACTAAAAAGAAAGAAAAAAAAGGAAAAGAGAAAGAGAGAGAAAAAAAGAGAAGACCCAGCCAGAATGGGTACTGAAGGTAAGATTTATAAGGTATACAAACAAAAACAGACGAACAAGAAGACCGACAAAAGTAAATAACAAGAAAAAAAAAAGAACCCAGCCAAAATGAACCCCAAGGATAAGATGTATATAATACCAGAACAAAACAAATACACAGAAACACTGACAGAAGAATAAGATGGGAACGTTGTTATAAATCCTCAATGTGGGCGAGTAAGGTTATTTTGATTCTTCCTGAGTGTATCTTGATATCTTTGTTAAAGGACTCAACTTTCCAGAGATAAAGGGAGATTAAAACTGGTTTATATATAGAAGTAGTATTGATCAGGGAAAAAGGATTACCTTGAAGCTACATCTATATGTATATTTTAAAAAGAAAAAGAAAAACAGGTATATGTATGAGAAAACTTCAAGTTAAAAGGTTATTATGAAATATGTTGTATTAAATTTCTAGTTGTAATGGTAAGTAGGTTAAAAAAAATTACAAGAACAAGAATCATGAGAACAAGTTAAAAAAAAAGTTGTCTCTCTGAAATATATGGGTTTTAGGGCAATACCAGGAGCTTAATATATTGTTTTCCCCTGATGTTAGGCTTTTACAGTTTTATGGGGACCCTGTGGTGGTTGTCCTCTTGTTCTTTTGGCTTGCCTTCTGGGGGAGGGGCCTGCCACATTGTTTTTCAGTCAGTCCTGCTTGGGCTGAGTCATCCTGCCTCCTATCAAGGGGCAGGGCTCTGTGGAAACCAGTTTTTTAGGCTTCTGTTCTCAGGACGTTTTTGTTCTATGGTGGCTTTTTGCATCTTTTCTTTTTTTTTTTTTTTTAAAGATTTTATTCATTTATTTGACAGACAGAGATCACTAGGCAGAAAGAGAGGGGGAAGCGAGCTCCCTGCTGAGCAGAGAGCCTGATGCTGGGCTCCATCCCAGGACCCTGGGATCATGACCTGAGCTGAAGGCAGAGGCTTTAACCCACTGAGCCACCCAGGCGTCCTTTTTGCATCTTTTCAAAGGTTTAGTGGAAAGCAAACTGCATCCAGACCTCAACCTCAGAGAGAAGCCTCAGTCTGCTCCTCTCTGGGTGGTCCAGAACACACAGACTCCCCCTCTGCAAACTCCGCTGAACAGCACAACCTCCCACAGGTGGTGTGCACCCCCACACTGTCTCAGTGGTCGCCCAAGGTGTCTGCTTGTTTCTGCACCCCTGTGCCACTAAAGCCACAAGCCATATTGGTCCAGGGAGCCCACTCCTGTGCCTGCCTTTGCTGGGACTGCTGTCTGGGGCCCAGGCCCATGCAGGGTGCACTCAGAACTCATGGTCACACAGGTCGCAGAAGGCTGCCACCAAGGGATCCAGACCAGAGATTGCACCAGGTTACCCCAGGGGCAGACTGGGAGTGTCCAGACCCTTGGCCAGTGGCAGAAGGCTGGGGTCCTAAAGAGTGCTGGTTGGGGGGCACCTGGGTGGCTCAGTGGGTTAAGCCTCTGCCTCCAGCTCAGGTCATGGTCTCAGGGTCCTGGGATCGAGCCCCGCATGGAGCTCCCTGCTGAGCAGAGAGCCTGCTTCCCCCTCTCTCTCTGCCTGTCTCTCTGCCTACTTGTGATCTCTCTCTGTCAAATAAATAAAATCTTTAAAAAATTTTTTTAAAAAAAGGAGTGCTAGTTGGTGCCCACACCAAGCTCTCAGGCGCTTGCAGGGGTGCACTCAGATCCCGTGGCCGTGCAAGGCATGAAGAGTGCAGAAGGCTGTGGACCTAGAGAGCACCAGCTGGTGCCCACACCATACTGTCATGCACAGGCGGGAGTGTGCCCAGCTGAGCGGTGATGCAAACAGAGCAAAGCTGGGGCCTCAGGGGCCCTGGACTGGGGGCTCCACTGTACTCTCTCTGGCACCGGTGGTCACTGGTGGTGACTGTACTGGGTCTGCAGGCTTAGGCCCATGCCCATGACTGCACGATTCCATCAGTTGCCCCTTGAGATCTTTTTCTCTTTTTGAGTGCCTGCAACCACTCTGGGTTAATGCTGGTCCCTAACCACAGGGCACTTTCAAATTGGAGTATTATTTTCCAATGGGTCACTTCTGGTGCCTCCCTCCCCCTTCTGCTTATCCTCCAATATCATTCCGAGTATTCCCACTCTGTTTTACCACTCCATTGATGTCTTCTGTCCCTGTAGAGATCCAGAAGTGTATAATCCTACATCTCAGGTGGATTTCGTGGGTGTTCAGAGTGTTCTGGTAGATATTTAGCTCACTTTGAGGAACCAGTTGAAACAGGGTCTCCTGCTTCTCCATCATCTTGCCCCTCCTCCTTGTTATTGATTTCTAGTTTCATACCATTATAGTCAGAAAACATTCTTGAAATAATTTAAATATTCTTAGACTTGTTAAGATTTGTTTTCTGGGATGATATATGCTCTACCCTAGAACAGACTCCATGTATGCCTGAGAATAATGTGTATTCTGCTACTATGTTGGCATGTTCTGTATAGGCTCATTGGCTTATTTGGTTTAAAATATACTTCAAGTCCAACGTTTCTTTACTCGTTTTTTTTTTTGGTCTGGATTATTTATCCATTGTTGATAGTGGAATATTGACGTCTTCTGGTATTGTATTATTGTCCATTTCTCTCTTCAGTTCTATTAAAATTTGCTTTATATATGCTTAGGTGCTCCAATGTGGGGTGAATATACATTTAAAATTGTTACATCTTTTTCACCACCATGTGCATATATAAGTACTACATTTTTACTCTCTCCCACATTTTATCTTATTAATATCACAATTTAATTTTTAATATTTATCTATAACATATCATTGTAGCCATAGTTATTTTAATAGTTTTGTCTTTACCTTTATAATAGAGGTAAAGGGATTTATATACCACCATTATATTATTTTACTTTTACCATGGACTGTTATGTTTTTATGTATTTTCATTATGTTACTAATTAGCATCCTTTTGTGTCAGCTTAAAGAATAGCTTTAGTTCTTGCCAATTGGATCAAATTATGATAAACTTAACTCCTTTTTTTTCTTCCTTTTTGTTTTTTGTCTGGGAAAATTTTGATCTCTTAATTTTGAAGGACAAATTTACTGAATAAAAAATTCTTGGATGGCAGTCCCCACCACTTTCCTTTTAACAATTTGAGAATATCATCCAATTTCCTCCTGGGCTACAAGATTCCTGCTTCCAGAAATCCACTAATAGGCTTATGAGTTTCTCTTGAGCATAACAGATCACTTTTGCAGCTTTCAATATTTTCTTTAAATTTTGAGAATTTAATTATATGTTGCAATGTGGGTCTCTTTGTATTCATTTTATTTGGTGTTGTTTGTGCTCCTTGTAAATGTCTGTTTATTTACACAGGTTTGGGAATTTTTTAGCTATTGCTAGAGTAAGTTCGGCCCCTTTCTCATTCTCTTCTCTGTTTGTGACTCCCATAATACATATATTATTTTATTTTATGATGACCCATTAGCCCTTTAGTACTTTACATTCTTTATTTTTTTTTCCTTTTTGCTCCTCTGATTAGATAATTTCCACTGAGTTGTCTTTGAGTTTACTGATCTTTTCTTCTGCTTCACCTAGTCTATTAAGTAGTTCTATTGATAAAGTGTCCTATTGATTTTTTTTCAAGTCATTTATTTTATTCTTCAGCCTTATGATTTATGTTTGGTACTCTTCCTTCTCTGTTGAAATTCCTACTTTTTTCATGCATTACTCTCCTGACATCAGTAAGCATCTTTATAACCTTTATTTTGAATGCGCTGTTGGGTAAATAACTTGTCTCTGTTTGCATAGGGTCAGTTTCTGGAGATTCGTCTTCTTTTGTTCAGAACATATGACCATTTCTTCAGTTTAACTCTCTGTATTGTTTTTTATGCGCACTAGATAAAACAGCCATCTCTCCCAGTGATGACAGTCTGGACTTGTTTAAGAGATAAACCTTGCTGGGGCGCCTGGGTGGCTCAGTGGATTAAGCCGCTGCCTTTGGCTCAGGTCATGATCTCAGGGTCCTGGGATCAAGCCCCGCATCGGGCTCTCTGCTCCACAGGGAGCCTGCTTCCTCCTCTCTCTCTGCCTGCCTCTCTGCCTACTTGTGATCTCTCTCTGTCAAATAAATAAATAAAAATCTCAAAAAAAAAAAAAAAGAGAGATAAACCTTGCCAATCAACTTAGCCTACTCTTCTGTTTGTCTCTCAAACCTCTGTGCTTGTTTCAACTGCTGTCTTTGTTCTGAGTAGTGCCCAGGAGATTTGGGTGTGCTATGACTAGTCAGCAACCCAAAGGCATTAGAAATGTTCACACACTCAATCATGCACAGTGGATTACCACTAATTGTCCTTTTAGCTCATCAATGCAGGCTAAGTGAAAGCCAATCATCAGGCTGAAGATAGAAAAGTCAGGATGTTAGGTAAGTAGTCTATCTCCTAGTAAGGGGAAACTTCAAGTTGGGTGTTTTTGCCCACTCATCCTGTGATGATTTGGAAGAGATAGTCATTGAGAGTTATTTTGTATGCATATAGAAGTGCATCATTAATCTCTGCAGTCCTGGTGCTCTTACAAATGCCACGCCCCTTCAGGTTCCAGAACCACCAAGCCCTTATACAAAGAAGTTAGGGTGCTAGATGTATAGACAAACTCCGTTTAAGGAGAAGTTGGGGACTTGGCTTTATTCCTGGGATGAGCCATGAGAAGGCACAGGGAGTTCCTACATGCTTACATCAGCTTCTGGGGGATTATTAAGTAGCTTAACACTGTCCCGGGGGACTCACAAATACAAAACATTGTTTGTTTGTTTGTTTTCAGATATTAGTGATTTGGGATCCCATCCATCAAGTGGCAGCTGTAAAAGTTGTAGACCTGTTCCTTCTAGGGAGAAGCTGAAGACTTGGTTTTACTGTTTCTGCTGGACGATGAAGACAGAGAAAATGCCCTCAAGTACTTTCAGGCTCCCAAGAAGGTCCTAATTAGCTCCCTCATGCAGTGTGATTTAAAAGTAGATGGAGAAGAATACAGTCAAGCCCCTTACAGAGAGAAACTGGGAGCCTTGTATTTATGCCTGCTCCCTCTGTATTGAGCCCAGGGGGATTGCCATTAGAAGTGTTCATGCATCCATTTAAAAATGACCTCTTTTCTTTTCAAGAAATAAGAAGTGTTGGTGAACATGTGGAAAAAAGAAACATTTTCACACCGTTGGGGATGTAAACTGGTACAGTCACTGTGGAAAGAGCATGGAGGTTCCCCCCAAAAATTAAAAATAGAAATATCATATGATCTGATAATTCTACTACTGAGTATTTACCCAGAGAAAACAAAACTAATTTGAAAAGGTATTTGCACCCCTATGTTTATTGCTGCATTATTTACAATAGCCAAAGTATGGAAGCAAACTACGTGTCCATTTATAGACAAAAGATTAAGAAAGATTATATATATATATATGTATATATACATATATACGTATATATGTATATATACATATATGTGTGTGTGTGTGTGTGTGTGTGTGTGTGTGTGTGTGTGTGTACTAGTCCATGTATATACATGGAATGGAATATTATTCACTATTACTTAGCCATAATAAGAGGTGAGAATTTGCTATTTGCCAAAACATGAATGGACCTAGAGAATATTATGCTAACTGAAATATGTCAGACTGAGGAAGACAAATACCACATTATTTTGTACATATGCAGAATCTTAAACAAACCAAAAGCAGAATCAGACATAAATACAGAGAACAAATTAATGGTTGCCAGAAGGGAGGGGATTGGGGGGATGAGCCAAATGGGTAAAGAGAAGCAGGTGATACAGGCTTCCAGGTGTGCAATGAATAAGTCACAGGAATAAAAGGCACAGCATTAAGGAATATAGTCATTGATACTGCAATAAGATATAGTGGCAGATGTAGCTACACTTGTGGTGTGAGCATAGTATAATGCATAAACTTGTCATGGGGTGCCTGGGTGGCTCAGTAAGTTAAGCCTCTGAATCTTGATTTTTAGATCAGGTCATGATCTCAGGATTGTGAAACCAAGCTCTGTATTGGACTCCATACTGGGCATGGAGCCTGCTTAAGATTATCTTCCTCTCCCTCTGCCCCTCCCACCCCACTTATGCTCACTCTCTTTAAAAAAATAATAACTTGTCAAATCAGTATATGATATACCTAAGACTAATGTAATACATGTGTCAACTATAATCAAAAATAAAATAAAATAACATGGGTGTCCTCTTTTTAAAATTTGTTACCTTTAGGATTTACAAACACTAAGGCTCACTGGTTCTCCACGCTAGTAATTTGGGAGCCAGGAACCTGGTTGGAAGCCATAAAACTTGGTTTTCAAGTACGTGGTCCAGGCCCTTTTCTCTTTAGGGAGTTCCCTCCAAGTTGTAAGGCTTGTTCCAGGGTGGGACTTATAGCATTGGGTATGTCTCAGGTTTTCCTAATTATTTCAATTGTGGGTATTTTCGTGATTGCCTAATGTATAAGAGACAATCAACTAATTTCTGGATTATTCTCAGAGGGAACTGGTTTGTGTTGAGCTGTATATGCAGTGCATCTATGGGAGAAAGAAAGCCAGGAGCCTCCTATTCTGCCATCTCTTTGTATTTAACATGGATTAATTGTAAACAACATGTAGTTGTGTTGTTTGTTTGTTTTTTACATCAACTCTGACATTATCTGTCTTTTGATTGGTGTATTTAGACCACTGACATTTAAAATGATGATTACTATACCTGAATTAATATCTACTATACTCGTTACTTATTTCTCTCTTTTTCTTTCCATTTTCTCTCTCCTCTCTTGTCAATGCTGCAAACATGAGTTTTCTCTTTCTTTCTTTTCTTTTCTCTCTCTCTCTCTCTTTCTTCTTTTTTTCCTCTTTCTTTTTTCTGCTATTCACCCTAGGTACCTGATAGGGCTCTGGAGGAAAATTTCATAAAAATAAGGCTCTATCCTAGAACATTTTCTCTCTCACTCTAGTTCATGTCCAGTCTCCAGCAATTATTCAATGATACTTTAATTTTCTTATTAGTTGCTGGATCCAGTTTTGGTTTTTGTTTTCAGTAAGATGTGATTCTCACTATCACCTATCTGTATAGCTTGGGAGTCATGGTTTACCCTATGACTTCGGTTCTCTGATGAAGCTAAGGGTTGTTGAATTTCAGTTTTTTCAGCTTTTTCTTGTTTTGGGTTATGGGAGTGAGGACTTCCAAGTTCTTTCCGACTGGAAAGCAGGAGTCTTACATATGTTTTAAAAAACATTTTTCCTAGATAATGCATTTGTTTTGCTAATAATACAAATTGCATAGCTCTAAAAAATGTTCTTATTTTAATTTTTTGTTCTTAGTATATAGATATGAAATTGGCTTTTATATAGTTTTGTCTTATATCCAGGAATCTTGTAAATCAATTGATAATTTTAAGAGTTTATGTGTAGACTAGGGATTCTTTTAGATTGCAATAACTGTACATTCATATTGTCTGCAGCTTAGAGTTTTACCTCTCCCTTTAAATTTTTATAAATTTTCTTCTTACTTGTAACAATTAGGGTAACCAGGACAATAATGAGTAGAAATAGTGATAATACACAGTTATATCTCATTCCCAATATAGAAGGAAAATAATTTACTATTAAGTTGCTGAAAGTCTTTTGTATTTTTTAAGGATACAAATTCTAAATAAAGAAATTTTAATTCATTTATTTATTGAGATTATGATTTTTTTCTTATTTGATTAATGAGATAAAGTTCTACATTGCTTTTTATTCCTGTAAAATTGGTATTAATACCCCTACTTTCTATTCCGATTTTAGTGATTTGAGTCTTTCTTTTTTCTTCCTCAGTCTAAATTTTTCTCAGTTTCATTCACCTAATGAATCCTCTGTGGACAGAATATATTTGGAAAATGGTTTTGATGCATTCTACCAGTCTCTGCCTTTAGTTTGGAGTACTTAATCCACTTACATTTAATTACTGATAAGAAATAATTTATTGCTGCCATTAGTAGCTTGGTTTTCCCCCCCAATTTCATCTTATACAGACTCCTTTCATGTTCAGTTGATTTTTTTAAAGGACTATATATTTTGTTTCCTTTCTAAATTTCCTTTGTATATATTCTATAGATTTTCTTTTTGGTTACCAAGGGGATTATGTACAACTTCTTAAAATTCTAACAACCTAATTTAAATCAATACAAACTTAACTGCAAACATCCCAAAACTATGTATATACAGCTCCACCACCCTCTTTTTGTATTGTCACAAAATTTATACATTGTATGGTCAATGACATTGAGTTAACATTATTTGTATATATTTTCTTTACAATATTATATAATAAAAAGTGGAGTTACAAACCACAATTTCAGTAATTCTGGCTTATATATTTGGCATGTACTTCACTAGAAATGTTTATTTCTTCATATAACATAAAGTTACTGCCTAACATCCTATCACTTTGACCTGAGAGATTCCATTTAGAGTTTCCTATAAGGCAGGTCTAGGAGCAATGCCTTGAATGCCAGGAGATCTATTCTTTGTGGTTTGGTTTTGTGCTGGAGCACTCCTTCACACTTACACCAAATTTTCTTACTATTTTTTAAATTTCTTTTCAGTGTAACAGCATTCATTGTTTTTGCACCACACCCAGTGCTACATGCAATACATGCCCTCCCTAATGCCCACCACCTGGTTCCCCCAACTTCCCACCCCCCCGCCCCTTCAAAACCCTCAGGTTGTTTTTTAGAGTCCATAGTCTCTCATGGTTCACCTCCCCTTCCAATTTCCCTCAACTCCCTTCTCCTCTCCATCTCCCCATGTCCTCCATGTTATTTGTTATGCCCCACAAATAAGTGAAACCATATGATAATTGACTCTCTCTGCTTGACTTATTTCGCTCAGCATAATCTCTTCCAGTCCCGTCCATGTTGAGACAAAAGTTGGATATTCATCCTTTCTGATGGAGGCACAATACTCCATAGTGTATATGGACCACATCTTCCATTCCTCTGTTGAAGGGCATCTTGGTTCTTTCCACAGTTTGGGGACCATGGCCATTGCTGCTATAAACAATGGGGTACAGATGGCCCTTCTTTTCACTACATCTGTATCTTTGGGGTAAATACCCAGTAGTGCAATTGCAGGGTCAGAGGGAAGCTCTACTTTAAATTTCTTGAGGAATCTCCACACTGTTCTCCAGAGTGGCTGCACCAACTTGCATTCCAACCAACAGTGTAAGAGGGTTCCCCTTTCTCCACATCCTCTCCAACACACATTTTTCTTGTCTTGCTAATTTTGGCCATTCTAACTGGTGTCAGGTGGTATCTCAATGTGGTTTTAATTTGAATCTCTCTGATGGCTAGTGATGATGAACATTTTTTCATGTGTCTGATAGCCATTTGTATGTCTTCATTGGAGAAGTGTCTGTTCATATCTTCTGCCCATTTTTTTGATAGGATTATCTGTTTTGCGTGATTGAGTTTGAGGAGTTCTTTATAGATCCTGGATATCAACCTTTTGTCTGTACTGTCATTTGCAAATATCTTCTCCATTCTGTGGGTTACCTATTTGTTTTGTTGACTGTTTCCTTTGCTGTGCAGAAGCTTTTGATCTTGATGAAGTACTAAAAGTGCATTTTCATTTTTGTTTCCTTTGCCTTTGAAGACATGTCTTGAAAGAAGTTGCTGTGGCTGATATCAAAGAGGTTACTGTTTATGTTCTCCTCTAGGATTTTGATGGATTCTTGTCTCACATTGAGGTCTTTTATCCATTTCGAGTTTATCTTTGTGTACGGTGTAAGAGAATGGTCGAGTTTCAGTCTTCTACATATAGCTGTCCAGTTTTCCCAGCACCCTTTATTGAAGAGACTGTCTTTTTTCCACTGTATATTTTTTCCTGTTTTGTCGAAGATTATTTCACCATAGAGTTGAGGTTCCATATCTGAGCTCTCTACTCTGTTCCACTGGTCTATGTGTCTTTTTTTATGCCAGTACCACACTGTCTTGGTGATCACAGCTTTGTAGTAAAGCTTAAAATCAGGTAAGTGATGCCGCCAGTTTTATTTTTGTTTTTCAACATTTCCTTAGCAATTCAGGGTCTTTTCTGATTCCATACAAATTTTAGGATTATTTGTTCCAGCTCTTTGAATAATGCTGGTGGAATTTTGATTGGAATGGCATTAAAAGTATAGATTGCTCTAGGCAGTGTAGACATTTTAACAATGTTTATTCTTCTGATCCAAGAGCATGGAATTGTCTTCCATCTTTTTGTCTTCTTCAATTTCTTTCATGAGTGTTCTGTAGTTCCTTGAGTACAGATCCTTTATCTCTTTGGTTAGGTTTATTCCCAGGTATCTTATGGTTCTTGGTGCTATAGTAAATGGAATCGATTCTCTAATTTCCCTTTCTGTATTTTCATTGTTAGTGTATAAGAAAGCCACTGATTTCTGTACATTGAATTGGTATCCCACCACATTACTGAATTGCTGTATGAGTTCTAGTAGTTTGGAGGTGGAGAATTTTTGGTTTTCCATATAAAGAATCATGTCATCTGTGAAGAGAGAGAGTTTGACTTTGTCATTGCCAAATTAGATACCTTTTATTTCTCTTTGTTTTCTGATTGCTGTTGTTAGGACTTCTAATACTATGTTGAGCAAGAGTGGTGAGAGTGGGCATCCTTGTCATGTTCATGCTGTCAATGGGCAGGCTGCAAGCTTTTTCCCATTGAGGAGGATATTTGCTGTGGGTCTTTCATAGATAGATTTTATGAAGTTCAGGAATGTTCCCTCTATCCCTATCTTTGAAGTGTTTTAATCAGGAACGGATGCTGGATTTTGTCAAATGCTTTTTCTGCATCAATTGAGAGGATCATGTGGTTCTTCTCTCTTCTCTTATTGATTTGTTCTATCACATTGATTGATTTGCGAATGTTAGACCATCCTTGTAACCCAAGGATGAATCCCACCTGGTCATGGTGGATAATCTTTTTAATGTACTGTTGGATCCTATTAGCTAGGATCTTGTTGAGAATCTTAGCATCCATATATGTCAGGGATATTGGTATGAAATTCTCGTTTTTGTTTGGGTCTTTGCCTGGTTTGGGGATCAGGGTAATGCTGGCTTCATAAAAAGAGTCTGGAAGTTTTCCTTCTGCTTCAATTTTTTGAAACTGCTTCAGGAGAATAGGTGTTATCTCTTCTTTGAAAGTTTGGTAGAATTCCCCAGGGAATCAGTCAGGTCCTGGGCTCTTGTTTTTTGGGAGGTTTTTGATCACTGCTTCAATCTCATTACTAGATATCAGTCTATTCAGGTTGTCAATTTCTTTCTGGTTCAATTTTGGGAGTTTATAGTTTTCCAGGAATGCATTGATTTCATCTATGTTGCTTACCTTATTGGCATATAACTGTTGATAATAACTTCTAATGATTGTTTCTACTTCCTTGGTGTTAGTTGTGATCTCTCCCTTTTCATTCATAATTTTATTAATTTGGGCTTTCTCTCTTTTCTTTTGGATTAGTTTGGCCAATGGTTTATCGATCTTATTGATTCTTTCAAAAAACCAGCTTCTAGTTTCATTGATACGTTTACTATATCTCTGGTGTCTACCTCATTGATCTCTGCTCTAATCTTGATTATTTCCATTCTTATATGTAGAGTTGGTTTGATTTGTTGTTGATTCTCCAGTTCTTTAAGGAGTAGAGACAGCTGGTGTATTCTGGATTTTTTTTGAGGGAGGTATGGATGGCTATGTATTTCCCCCTTAGGACCTCCTTTGCTGTATCCCATAGGTTTTGGACCAAAGTGTCTTCATTCTCATTGGTTTCCATGAATAGTTTAAGTTCTTCTTTGATCTTCTGGTTGATCCAAGCATTCTTTTTTTTTTGTTGTTAAAGATTTATTTATTTGACAGATAGAGATTACAAGTAGGCAGAGAGGCAGGCAGAGAGAGGAGGAAGCAGGCTCCCAGCCAAGCAGAGAGCCCGATGCGGGGCTCGATCCCAGGACCCTGGGATCATGACCTGAGCCGAAGGCAGAGGCCTTATCCCGCTGAGCCACCCAGGCGCCCCTGATCCAAGCATTCTTAAGCAAGGTGGTCTTTAGCTTCCAGGTGTTTGAGTTCCTTCCATACTTTCCTTGTGATTGAGCTCCAGTTTCAAAGCATTGTGACCTGAGAATATGCAAGGAATCATGTCAGTCTTTTGCTATTGGTTGAGTCCTGATTTGTGACCCAGTATGTGGTCTATTCTGGAGAAGGTTCCATGTGCATTTAAGAAGAATGAGTATTCTGTTGTTTTAGGGTGGAATGTTCTGTATATATCTATGAGGTCCATCTGGTCCAATGTGTCATTCAATGCTCTTGTTTCTTTATTGATTTTCTGCTTCGATGATCTGTCTATTATTGAGAGAGGCGTGTTAAGATCTCCTACTATTAATGTATTCATATCAATATGACTCTTTATCTTGATTAATAGTTTTCTTATGTAATTGGCTGCTCCCATATTGGGGACATAGATATTTACAATTGTTAGATCATCTTGGTGGATAGTCCCTTTAAGAATTATGTAGTGTCCTTCTGTATCTCCGATCACCACTCTTTAGTTTAAAATCTAATTTATCTGATATGAGAATCACTACCCTGGCCTTCTTTTGAGGCCCATTCGCATGAAAGATGCTTCTCCATCCCTTCACTTTCAGTATCTTTAGGTTCAAAATGGGTCTCTTGTAGACAACATATGAATGGCTCCTGTCGTTTTATCCAATCTGCAACCCTGTGCCATTTTATGGGCACATTTAGGCCAGTAAATTGAGACTGATTATTGATAGATATGTTTCATTGACATCGTATTATCTTTGAAGTCTTTCTGTAGATTGTCTCTATATTTCTGTTCAATGATATTTTTAGGATTTTTTCTCTTTTATAGAAACTCCCTTAATATTTCCTGCTGTGTGGGCTTGGTGGTTGCATAGTCTTTTAAGCCTTGCCGGTCTTGGAAACTCTTTATCTCTCTATCCATTTTGAATGTCAGTCTTGCTGGATAAAGTATTCTTGGCTGCATGTTCTTCTCATTTAGTGCCCTGAATATATCTTGCCAGCCCTTTCTGGCTTGCCAGATCTCTGTGGATAGGTCTGACGTTATTCTGATGGGCTTTCCTCTGTACATAAGGAGCTTCTTTGTCCTAACTGCTTTCAAGGGGGTCTGCCTACAGTTATAATTCTTCATTCTTACTATTAGGTGTCTTGAGGACTTTCAAGAATCTATAATCTTGGGGGAAACCATTCTGCCTCTAGTACATGAACACTGGTTCCATTCGTGAGATTGGGGAAATTTTCATGAACAACTTGTTCCACTATATCTTCTAGATGTCTTTCTTTCTCCTCCCCTTCAGGGATTCCAATTATTCTGACATTGGAACGTTTCATGGCATCATTTATTTCCCTGATTCTGTTTTCGTGGCTTCTAAGCTGTTTGTTCCAGGCTTCCTCCTGATCCTTTCTCTCTATCTGTTTGTCTTTGAGATCACTAATTCTATCTTCTGTCTCCGTTACACTAGCTTTTAGAGAATATATATTAGATTGGAACTCATTGAGAGCATTTTGAACATCATCCCTGGTGGCTTTCAGTTCTGCCCTAATATTGTGAACATCATCCCTGGTAGCTTTCAGTTCTGCACTAATCAATTCCATTTGGTCATCCATGGCTTTCTCCAACCTAGCTATTGCCTGGATAATTGTTAGCCTGAATTCCCTTTCCGACATATTGTCTATGTTTAGCCATTAGCTCTGTTGTAAAAGGCCTATCCTCTGTATTTTTCTTCTGTTGTGCATTCCTCCTCCTAGTCATTTTGGTGAGAGATGACTGAACAGATGTAGCTGGATGTATCAACCATGGTGCAGTCAAAGTGCACCCTGGAATACTTCTGAGCAATCAGGATTCCCCACCCAAATGGGAGAAAAAAGAAAAGAAAAAGAAGAAAAAGAGAGAGAGACAGACATGGAAAAAAGGGAAGATAAAAGAGAAGGCTCAGCCCAAATGGGCCCCAAGGTAAGATTTATGAAGTATACAAACAAAAACAGACAAACAAAAAGACTGATAAAAGTATATGACAAGAGTATAAAATATATATAAAAGCCAAAAAAGGAAGAACCTCTTCAAAAAGAACCCCAAGTATAAGATTTATATACTATCAGGACAAACACAAATACACAGAAATACTGGTGGAAGAAAAAGATGGGAGAGTGGTTATAAATTCTCAGTGTGGGCGAGGAAGTTATTTTTATTCTTCCTGGATGTATCCTGATATCTTTGTTAAAGGACTCAACTTTCCTAAGATAAAGGGGGATTAAAAATTGGTTTACCTATAGGGGTAGCATTGACTGGGAAAAGGGGATTACCTTGAAGTTTAACTCTATATGAATATTAGAAAATAAAAATTAAAAAAGAATAAACTAGACTAAACTAAACTAAATTTTTTTTAAAAATTAAAAAAATAGAAAAGCAAAAGATAAACATGGATGTATGTATCAAAAAGTTCAGGTTAGAAGGTTATTATGGAATTTGATGTATTGGATATCTCACTGTGATGGTAAATAGGTTAAAAAATTATCTATATAAAGAAAATGAACCAGAATAGTGGGAACAAGTTAAAAATAAAAGTTATATCTATGAATTAGTGGTAGTTGTTCTCTTGTCGTCTTTTTTTTTTTTTCTTTCCTGGTTGGTTTTCTGGGGGAGGGGCCTGCCACGTGGGTTTTCAGTTAATGATGTTCCCTGAGTTAAGTCCTCCTGCCCCCCTCAAGGGGGTGGGCTCTGAAGAAACTGGTTTTTCAGGCTTTTGTTCTCTGGAAGTTTTTATGTTTGTTCATTTGTTTTCTCTTGCCTTGACAGCTTTTGATGGCTTTTAGAGGTTTAGAGGAAAGCAAACTGCACCCTGACTGCCCTCTCAGAGAGAAGCCTCAGTCTGTTCCCCTCTGGGTCTCCAGAGCACATTAAGTTCCCCCTTGGCCACTGGCAGAGCAGGTTCTGAGTCTCAGTCCCTGGAGATGCAGGATCTCCTGCTTATACCCAAAACCACGGCAGCGGTGGCCATCTGGGAAGCTCCAGATGCCAGAGAGGTTCTAAGCAGTGATCACACACTGAGATTTTCCCCCTGGCCTGGGCTGGGAGTGCCTGGTCTTTCCGGGTCTGAGAGCGCTGGGCTGGACCTTCACGCACCTCTCTCAGGGAAGGGTGTGGGATGCACGCGTCTCAGGCTCTGATAGCATGGGGCAGCATTCTGCCATCTAGCGAGGCTCCCAACCCCTCACAGGAGCCAGACCCCATGCGTTCTCGGGCGCGCTACCGGCTCAGGGACCAAGACCTGGTTTCTCCACCGCACTGTCTCTGGCTCAGCGTCAGGGGAGGCTGTCCTGGGTCCGGGAACTTAAGCCCCTGTCCCTAACTGCCCAGATTCCCACAATTTCCCCCTGCGATCCTTTGTTCTTTTTGAGTGCTTTCAACCAGACTCCAAGTTAATGCTGGTCCCCAGACGCTGGGCACTCTCGTATTGGAGTAGTACTTTCCAATCAGTTGCCTCTGGTGGCTCCCTCCCCTTTTTGTTTATCTTCTGATATCAGTCCCAAGTTCCCACTCCTCTTTACCTGCCCACTGGTGTCTTCTGCCCCCGTAGAGATCCAGATGTGTATAATTCTGATCTCAGGCTGATTTCATGGGTGATCGGAGTTCTTTGGTAGGTAATCAGCTGACTTTAGTGTACAGGTTGAAACAGCGCCTCCTCCTACTTCCCCGCCATCTTGTTTCCCCCCTTTTTCTTACTATTTTGAAGATTTTTTTTCTTAAGTAGCATTCTCTTAGTTACTGTAAACATTTGGTTGTTTCCCACTGCTCTGACAAAGTCAGATTTGACAGTTTATGGAGTTTTGCTTGTTTGTTTTTTGTTTTTAACATTTCTTCTAAAGATCAAGAATTTGGGGCCTCCTCATCTATTTTGCTGCCTTAAGGCAGTTGTTTGGAAACTGTCTCAGAATACTCAGTTTATATTTTATTGCAAAGTACTTAGTCAACTGGCCACATCAGCTTTACACATGTTCTAACTTCTTACATATTTTTCTCACCATTAGAAATTTCCCAACCTGGTGATAAGATAAAAAGCAGCTACATTATCTATTTTGTGAAAGCTCCATTTATTTATTCCATCTTGTTATTAGAAAAGATGATGTAAGAAATGAATTATGTTCTCTAAGAAACTGATCATATAACATCTAGTTTGTTATGAAATGTCACAATGTAGGGTGAATCCTATATATTTTTTGTTTCATAAACAGGAAAGGAAAACCAATTAACCATTATGCACCATTACCTAATGATTCCTTGTTTGGTGGATTAATGTCCACATAAAAAATTCACCTAATGATAAATATTAATTGATTGATTAAAATAAAATTACTTTTGAGAAATGTTGTCTTACATTTGAATTTCTTATATTCTTTTAACAAGAGAACGATAGATTTAAAATACTTTAACTGTTAAACTCTGTTTTTCTTGCCCAAACATCATAAATCTTTACTTACCTATGACTTTGTTTAAATCTAATTGATGTATTAGATCACTAATTGATGGATATATTGCTGGACGATCTGTTGTATCTGAAAGTTCTGAGGCTGCTTCATTTTTAACTAGAATAATAACAGATTACCAGATTAGTTGATTTAAAACTAAATTTTTGTTTATGGTAAAATTATAACACATAAAATTAATTAGAAATATTTTACTTTATAGTTAATTAGCCTTATTTTTTTAAGTTTCTTTTAAAATTCCAATTAGTTAATTTAGTGATTCAGCACTTATATACAACACCTGGTGCTCATCACAAGGATACTCCTTAACTTTATTTACTCTACAATTTAATATACATTGTCCAATTAAATACAAATGTGCCTAATAATTTTTAAAACTGATTAAGTAGCCACTATGTGTTAGGTATTATACTAAGCATTTTTCAATATTACCTCCTTTAATATTCATAATAATTCTAGGAAGTAGGTATTTAATCCCATTTAACAGATATGGGAAATAGAGTTGAGATTATGAATATTTTAGAAATTCACATAGTTATTAAATACAAAAACATGAAATGAATTTTGTTCTTTTAGGGTCCAAAATCTGTTCTCCAGCTAGTAGATTCAAATGTTACCAGACTGGGCATGCAATGTGAGTGAAATGGAATTGCCTAAGTTAGGAGTAGCATGAATAATGAAGGGGAATGGACAGTATATGTTTATTAAAAATAAAAACCTATTACTCTTCCTGTTACAAATGCAGGCCTGGTGTTCCTGGATCATCTAAATTCTCAAGAGAATACAGAAATGTAGATATTTGCAAGGAATTCCAAGATTTTAAAATATTTTCAAGTAATTTAAAAGTTTTAAGCATGGGACAAAAGAAATCATCTGCTATTATCACGAGAGATTCACCCAATTTTAGAAAGGATTAACCGTTAACACACGGGTAAGATTTAAGAGTCAATTGCTAGATTACATTTCTTTGTTAAACATCATTCTTTTTTTTTTTTTAAAGATTTTACTTGATAGATAGAGATCACAAGTAGGCAGAGAGGCAGGCAGAGAGAGAGGAGGAAGCAGGCCCCCTGCTGAGCAGAGGGCCAGATTTTTTGGGGGGGGGGGTTCAATCCCAAGACCCTGGGATCATGACCTGAGCTGAAGGCAGAGGCTTTAATCCACTGAGCCACCTAGGCGCCCCTGTAAAACATCATTCTTTATCCACCAATTTATCTATCATCTAGAAACAGGAAAATAAGTTCTAAAATCCTAAGGAAATAAGCAATTTTAGAAGAAAAAAAATACCAATAAGCAAAATATGCCAAGAAAAAAGTGGAAAGAACAATTAAAAATTGAAATTCACAATTAAAGTAACCTTTCCAAAGGCCAATCCTTCACATTTAAATCCATGGAATTCCTTATATTTCCTTATATTTCTTAAAGAATTAAATTCTATGTCATAGTACATAAAAAGGGAAATTTTGCATTCCTTTTACAAAGTCAAAATATTCATTGCAAAGACATTGAAATAGACATAACTGGCATAAGTGCAATTAAAAATTCACATAGAAATATAATGCAATGAAATATAATGCAAGTTACATGTGTAACTAAAGATAATAATACCTTTATTAAAAATAAAAGAAACAAGTAAAATCAATTTTAGTAATGTTTTATTTAACAAAATAAATCCAAAATATCATTGCAATACATAAAAGAATACAGCTGATGAAATATTTTAAGTAGTCATTTTCACAGTAGGTCTTCAAACTCAAGCATTTAGTATAAACTTGTAATACATCTTAGTGAAGGTTAGCTGCATTTCAAGTATCTGATATCCATATGTGGTTAGTGATTGCTATGTTAAGCAGTACATATTTAGAATATAAATGCAAAAATATTAAATAAACAATAAGAAAATAAAACCAGAAGTTTATTAAAATAACAGCATGGCATCATCTAGCAGGATTCATTCCCAGAATTCAAGGTAGATCATCTCTGAATACAGTTATTATATCAATAGTTCTCAAGAGAAGTGATATAAGATTATTTTAAGGTAAAAAGTCATTTATAAAACTTAACCATATATTCCTTTTTGAGATTCCCTAACTTCATAGAGATATAATTTATATATAACATTGTATAAGTTTAGGGTGTGTATAAATTTAGGGCTTATGATGTGATGATTTGATACACTTATATACTGAAAACTGAATACCACAATAAATTCAACATGTCTATCATTATATATGTATATATATATACATATATATATCATATGTATATATATTTGTTGTGAGGATATTTAAGATGAAGTCTCTTAGAAATTTTCAAGTATACAGTATATTATTAATAGCCACCATGCTGTATATTACATCCCCAGAACTTATTAATCTTATAAATTGAAGATTATACTTTTTGGCCAACATTTCCCCATTTCACCTACTCTCGGGTCCCTGGCAAGCACTATTCTACTCTATGTTCCCATGAGTTAGTACATTTTGGATTACAAATATATAAGTAAAAATATACAGTACTTGTATTTTCGTCTGACTTATTTCACTTAGCATAATAGCCTCAAGGTCCATCCATGTTTTGCAAAGGACAATATTTCCTTCTTTTTTATGGTTGAATAATATTCCACTGTATATATTTACCACACTTCCTTTATCCATTGATTTTTCAAAAAGACATGTAGGATTTTTTCCATATCTTGGCTAAAGTGATTAACGCTGTAAGGGACAGGGAAGTGCAGATACCTCTTTGGGATTCTGGTTTCATTTTCTTCAGATACATACCCAGAATATGGAATTTTGAATCATACAGTAACCCTTTTTTTTTTTTTTTTGAGGAACCTCCATATTATTTTCCATTGGCTGTAACAATATGGTTCCCTTTTCTCCACTTTCTCACCAGAATTTGTTATCTCTTGTTTTATTGATAATATACATTCTAACAGGTGTAAGATGATATCTTATTGTGGCTTTGATATGCCTTTCCTTGACAATTAGTGATGTTGGGAATCTGTTCATCTACCTGCTGGACATTTGAATTTCTTGGGAAAAAAGTATATATTCAGGTCCTCTACCCAGTTATGGGATTACTAGTGTTAATGCTATTGAGTTACATATTTAAGATATTGACCTCTTTTACCCAATATGTAGTTAAAATTTTTTTTTCCTATCTGCAGGTTTCCTTTTCATTTTGTTGAGTGCTTCTTTTGCTACACAGATTTAAAGTTTGATTTGTTCTATTTATTTATTCTTGTTTTTGTTGCTTGTGCTTTTGGTATCTTATCCAAAATGTCATTCCCAAGACTGATGTCAAAGAGCCTTTTCTTTAGGTCTTCTAGGAGATTTATGGTTTGCAGGGCTTACAGTTCATCTTTAATCTATTTCAAATTTATTTTTGTGTTAGGGATCAATTTTATTTTTCACATGTGGATATTAAATTTTCCCAACACAACTTATTGAAAAGACTATCCTTTCTTCATTTGTGTATTCTTGGCTTCCTTGTGAAATACTAGTTAACTGTATGCATTGGTTTATTTATGGACTCTCAATTCTCTTTCATTTGTCTGTGTGGCAGTTTTTTATGCCAGTTTTGATTACAATAGCTTTGTAGTATGTAGTTTAGAATCAAGAAGTCCATGTCTGCAATTTTGTTCTTTCTCAAGATAACTTTGGTTACTTATGGTTTTGTTGTTGTTGTTGTTCCACACAAATTTTATGATAGCTTTTCCTTCGCTGTGGAAATGCTGTGTATAGTGACTGAAAAATCTATAGATGGCTTTGGGTTGTATGAATATTTTAACAATATTAATTCTTCTGGGTTTTGGGGAGAGGAAGACGATAACAGATTAAGAGGACCTTGGGCTTACCTCTTCCTATGAATACAACTAAATAACACACCATCCTAAATACCTCAGAAATTGACCTGAAAACTGACAGAACAAACACAACTGAAGGGAAGGGAAAGACCACATCGGAGAAGTTAGAAAGTGTGGAGATTTGGTATAGGGAAGAAGTGAATCATGGGTACTTCAGAGGGGAAGGACCCAGGGTCATGGGGAAGAGGAAGAGAGAGATGAGCATGAGGGGAACGCACAAGAAGAACATTTCTCCAAATCTACTGGCTTGGAATAAGAGAGGTTGAATTTCATGAGTTCTTGCAACCAGTGGACCTTAAAGCCCAGAGTTTAAAGGTGGGCATGGCTGGCATAGAGCTCAGAGGGTACTACATAGTTCCTGGAGATAAGGGAGGGGAAAAACCTAGAGGCAGATATCTTGGAAATAGTGATCTGAAGAACACATGGGGAACATGAGAGGGAGATTATTTGTTATCAGAGTGCATCCATAAGAAGTGCTGATGGTGACATCTCTCCAGGAACCAAGGACCTGGCTGGCAGTTTCCCTCCATATCCCTCAGTATAAACACAGGGCCATCTGTGGAAGCAGCATAACACCAATACTTGCTGCCTAACTTGTGTACATCAAGCCCCATGCCCATGCACTCTTGTGGGAATACTCTTCTCAGTTGAGCTTGCATCATTCCCAGTGTGGTGGGCCTCTACCCCGGAGGACCAGCACAAACCCCTGCCCACAGACATATCTCCCAACCAGAGCTTTCTGCAGGGCCTCAGTTCTGGTAGAGGTAATGTCAGGTCTCATTTCACAAGCAGAACAAGCACACCTAGTTAAATTCCAGCACGTGACCAGATGACTGGCCTGAAGGATAGAGCAATCAAAACACAACACCAGAGTACACACAACACATACCAGGGACGATCCCTGAAGTGCCAGGCCCTGACCTCTTCTTCTTAAGGCTAATACTTTCAGAAGCACGAGACATACCTAGCTTTTCTAATGTAGAGAAGAATGCCAAGACTTAGAAAAAGTGCCAAGATGGAGTAATTCATCTAAAAGGAAAGAACAAGATAAGGCCATGGCCAGAGATATAAGCAAAACAGACATAAGTAACATGCCTGATGGAGAATTTAAAGCAGCAGTTATAAAGATATTCACTGAGCTTGAGAAAAGAGTAGAAGACATGAGTAAGATCCTTACCACAGAAATAAAAGAGGTAAAAAAAAAAAATCAGAGATGAAGAGTGCAATATATGAGGTAAGAAACAGACTTCCCACAATGAACAGCAGGCTGGAAGAAGCAGAGAAATGAATTAGTGACCTAGAAGACAAAGTATTGGAAATTAATCAGAAATTAATTAAGTTGAAGAAAAGAGAGAAAGAATAACTATGCAAAACAGGAATAGACTTAGGGAACTCAGTGACTACAAGCATAATAACATTCATTATTATAGGAGTTACAGAAGAAGAGAGAGAAAAAGGGTCAGAAAATTTATTTGAAGAAATAATAGCTGAAAACTTCCATAATCCGGAGAAGGGAACAGTCATTCAGATCCAGAGGGCACAGAGTACGCCCACCAAAATCAACAAAAGCAGGCCAACACCGACATATGTTATAAATAAATTTGCAAAATACAGTGATAAAGAAAACAATCTTAAAAGCAGTAAAACAAAAGAAATGCTAACTTACAAGGGAAGACTCATAAGGTGAGGTGAAGATTTCTCAACAGAAACTTGGCAAGCCAGAAGAGACTGTTGTGATATATTCAACCTGCTGCATGGGAAAAATCTACAGCTAAGAATATTCTATCCAGCAAGGCTATCATTCAGAATAGAAGGAGAGATAAAGAGTTTCCCAGACAAACAAAAACTAGAGAAGTTCATGACCACTAAATCATCCCACAAGAAATATTAAAGGGTTCTCTTTGAGTGGAAAGGAGAGACCAGAAGTGACAAGGATAAGAAAAGAGCAGAGAAAATCTCCAGAAACAATGATAAAACAAGTAATAAAATGGCAATAAATACACATGTATCAGTAATTACTTTGAATGTAAATAGACTAAATGCTGCAGTCACAATATATAGGGCATCAGAATGGATTCAAAAACAAGTATCTTGCCTACAAGAGACCAATTTTAGACCTAAAAACACTTGCAGATTGAATGAGAGGGGATGAAGAAACTTCTGTCATCAAATAGATGTCTAAAGAAAGCCAGAGTGGCAATACTTATATGGAAAAACTAGGCTTTAAAACAAAGACTGTAATAAAAGACAAAGAAAGGCACTGTACAATATAAAGGAGATAATACAACAATTATAAATATTTATGCACCCAATATGGGAACACCCAAATAAATAAAACATTTACTAACAAACTTAAAGGACCTTATTGATAATAACACAATAATAGTAAGGGACTTTAACACAACACTTATATCAATAGATTATCTAAATAGAAAATCAACATGGAAACAATGGCTTTACATGAAACACTGAATCAGATGGCTCTAACATATATTCAGAACATTCCATCCTAAAACAGTAGAATACTCATTCTTTTCTATTGAACATGGACCATTCTCCAGAATAGATCACATATTAGGTCACAAAACAGGCCTGGTCAAATGCAAAAACTTTGAAATCATACCATGCACCTTTCTGACCACTACAATATAAAACTAGAAGTCAATCACAGGGGAAAAAAATCTGGAAAAATTCCAAATACATGGAGATTAAGGAACATGCTACTAAAGAATGAATGGATCAACCAGGAAATCAAAGAAATAAAAACTAAGTGGACTTTCACCATGGATATTCTTTCCTGCTTTGAAGAAGATTGATTGATCCTATAGATGTGGGTCCATTTCTGAGTTTTCTGTTCTGTTCCATTGATCTGTGTGTCTGTTTTTGTGCCAATACCATACTGTCTTGACCATGAGTTTTTTAATATAACTTGAGGTCCAGAATTGTCATGCTTCCAGCTTTGCTTTTCTTTTTCAAGATTGCTCTGGCTATTTGGGGTCTTTTGTATTTCCATACAAATTTTAGGATTGTTTATTCTAGCTCTGTGAAAGATGATGGTAGTATTTTGATAGCCATTGCATTAAACTTGTAGATTGCTTTGTGTAGTATATATATTTTAATGATATCTGTTCTTCTAATCCATAAGCATAGGATGTTTTCTCATGTGCTCAGTGGATTAAGCATATGAACTTTTTTCGGCTAAGTGAAATAATTTATGTACAATTTCAATTTTAATAGTTTAAAAGCAGATGCTTTCAAAGTAGAATAAAACACAACATAGACCCTAGGTGGGAGGCAGAAAACCTGAAATTTAGTAATGATAAAATTAACTTTGCCTAAAAGCTTCACCAAATTAGATGCACATTATTAGCATGTGAGAAATAACACAGAGAGAAAAATGCAGAATAAAGCAAGGGCAGGTACTCTCACCTATACAAAATTTATTAAATTCCCACTTAAGTTCTATGTAATTCTTCATGGCAACTGAACATATTTTGGAAAGAATTTTAAAAACAGCACTAAAATGTGCAAGAATAAAGAAACCAATAATTGTCAAAAACCAGTGAATGATATCTCTATTCTATTCTATATCTCAAGGGAAGTGTGGTAAAATACAGCTTCATGTAAAGTAGAAATATACCCAGCCAGAAATGGAACATAGGTACATAATCACTCACAAAAATGATTGTGGGAGCAGACAAAATTTGTATTTGGAGCTTTGTACCTACTGAGAATTAGGCTGTGTCAATAATGAACTTTTGAATACAGAATCAAGTCCCAGATAGATTAGATATCTTGCCTATAGTAAGAGTCCAATAAATCTTTCTGGGAAAATTCCCTAAAAGGCGAGTTTAAAAAAACAAACAGACAAGTTAGGTCCTTTCCATCTGAGGATCACTGTTACTTCTCTTATTTTTATTTATTTGTTTTTATTATGTTCAGTTAGCCACTGTATGTTACATCATTAGTTTTTGATGTGGTGTTCAATGATTCACTAGTTATGTATTACAACCAATGTTCATCACAGCATGTGACCTCCTCAATACCCATCACTCTGTTACCTCTTTCCCTCACCCTCCTCCCCTCTGAAACCTTAAGATTGTTTCCTAGGATCCATAGTCTGTCATGGTTAATCTCCCTCTCTGATTTCTCCCTCTTCCCCTATGGTCCTCCTTGCTATTGCTTATGTTTCACATATAAGTGAAAGCATATGATAGTCTTTCTCTGCTTGACTTACTTCACTTAATATAATCCCCTCCAATTCCATGCATGTTGGTGCAAATGTGGGTATTAATCCTTTCAAATGGCTGAATAATATTCCATTGTATATATGGAATATATACACATCTTCTTTATCCATTCATCTGTTGAAGACCATCTTGGCCCCTTCCAAGGTGTGGCTATTGTGGACACTGCTGCTATGAACATTGAGGTGCAAGTGTCCCTTCTTTTTACTACATCTATATCTTTGGGGTACATACCTAGTAGTGTAACTGCTGGGTCATAGTGTAGCTCTATTTTTAACATCTTGAGGAAACTCCATACTGTTTTCCAGAGTGGCTGCACCAGCTTGCATTCCTATCAACAATGTAAGAGTGTTCCCCTTTTTCCACACCCTCGCCAGCATTTGTTGTTTACTGTTTTGTTAATTTTTGCCATTCTAACTGATGTTTGGTGTATTTCATGTGGTTTTGATTTGTTATTTCCCTGCTGGATAGAGATATTGAAAATTTCTCATGTGTTTGTTAGCCATTTGGATGTCTTCCTTGGAGAAGTGTCTGTTCATGTCTTCTGCCCATTTTTTTGACTTGCTTATTTGCTCATTGAGTGCTGAGTTTGAGAAGTTCTTTATAGATCTTGGATATCAGCCCTATATCTGTAATGTCATTTGCAAATATCTTCTCCCATTCCGTAGGTTGCCTCTTAGTTTTGTTGACTGTTTCCTTTGCTATGCAGAAGATTTTTATCTTGATGAAGTCCCAGAAGTTAATTTTTGCTTTTGTTTCATTTGCCTTTGGATACATGTCTTGAAAGAAGTTCCTGTGGCTGATATCAAAGAGGCTACTGCCTAGGTTCTCCTCTAGGATTTTAATGGACTCCTGTCTCATATTGGGGTCTGTCATCAATTTTGAGTTTATCTTTGTGTATGGTGTAAGGGAATAGTCCAGTTTCATTCTTCTATATGTAACTGTCCGATTTTCCCAGTACCACTTATTAAAGAGCCTATCTTGTTTCCACTGGATATTTATTCCTGATTTGACAAAGATTAGTTGACTATAGAGTTAAGGATTCATTTCTGGAGTCTCTATTCTATTCCATTGATCTATGTGTCTGTTTTTGTGCCAATACCATGCTGTTTTGGTGATCTCAGCTTTGTAATATAGCTTGAAGTCAAGCAACATGATGCCTACAGCTTTGTTTTTCTCATTCATCATTCCCTTAATGATTCAGGGTCTTTTCTGGTTCCATAAAAATTTTAGAATTTTTTGTTCCTGCACTTTGAAAAATTCCAATGGTATATTAATAGGGATGGCGTTGAAAGTGTAAATAACTCTGGGCAGGATAGATATTTTAACAATGTTTATTCTTCCAATCCACAAGCATGGAATGATTTTCTATCTTTTTGTGTCTTCCTCAATTTCTTTTTATAAGTGTTTTATAGTTTCTAGAGTATAGATCCTTTACTTCTTTGGTTAGGTTTATTTGTTGTTATTGAGAATAGAATCAATTCTTTAATTTCTCTTTCGACAGTTGCATTGTTAGTGTATAGAAAAGCAACTAATTTCTGTGCATTGATTTTTTATCCTGTCACATTGCTGAATTGCTGTATGAGCTCTACTAAATTTGGGGTGGAATCTTTTAGGTTTTCCACATAAAGATCATGTCATCTGTGAAAGACTGAGAGGATGACTTCCTCTTTGCTGATTTGGATGCCTTTTATTTCTTTTTGTTGTCTGATTATTAATGCTAAGACTTCTAGTACCATGTTGAACAATAGTGGCAAGAGTGGGCATCCCTGTCGTGTGTCTGATCTTAAAGGAAAAACTCTAAGCTTTTCCCCATTGAGAGTGATACTTGTTGTGGGCTTTTCATAAATTGATATTGAGGAATGTTCCCTCTATCCCTATACTCTGAAGAGTTTTAATCATAAATGAATGTTGTATTTTGTCAAATGCTTTATCTGTATCAATTGAGAGGATCATATGTTTCTTGTCTTTTCTTTAATTAATGTGTTTTGTCACATTGATTGATTTGCAAATGTTGAATCACCCTTGCATCCCAAGCATAAAATCCTGGTGAATAATACTTTTTTGTTTTTGTTTTTGTTTTGTTTTGTTTAATTTATTTATTTATTTATTTATTTTTTCCATTTTATTTATTTTTTCAGCGTAACAGTATTCATTCTTTTTGCACAACACCCAGTGCTCCATGCAAAACGTGCCCTCCCCATTACCCACCACCTGTTCCCCCAACCTCCCACCCCTGACCCTTCAAAACCCTCAGGTTGTTTTTCAGAGTCCATAGTCTCTTATGGTTCGCCTCCCCTCCCCAATGTCCATAGCCCGCTCCCCCTCTCCCAATCCCACCTCCCTCCAGCAACCCCCAGTTTGTTTTGTGAGATTAAGAGTCATTTATGGTTTGTCTCCCTCCCAATCCCATCTTGTTTCATTTATTCTTCTCCTATCCCCCTACCCCCCCATGTTGCTTCTCCATGTCCTCATATCAGGGAGATCATATGATAGTTGTCTTTCTCCGATTGACTTATTTCACTAAGCATGATACGCTCTAGTTCCATCCACGTCGTCGCAAATGGCAAGATTTCATTTCTTTTGATGGCTGCATAGTATTCCATTGTGTATATATACCACATCTTCTTGATCCATTCATCTGTTGATGGACATCTAGGTTCTTTCCATAGTCTGGCTATTGTAGACATTGCTGCTATAAACATTCGGGTACACGTGCCCCTTCGGATCACTATGTTTGTATCTTTAGGGTAAATACCCAGTAGTGCAATTGCTGGGTCATAGGGTAGTTCTATTTTCAACATTTTGAGGAACCTCCATGCTGTTTTCCAGAGTGGTTGGACCAGCTTGCATTCCCACCAACAGTGGAGGAGGGTTCCCCTTTCTCCACATCCTCTCCAGCATCTGTCATTTCCTGACTTGTTAATTTTAGCCATTCTGACTGGTGTGAGGTGATATCTCATTGTGGTTTTGATTTGTATTTCCCTGATGCCGAGTGATGTGGAGCACTTTTTCATGTGTCTGTTGGCCATCTGGATGTCTTCTTTGCAGAAATGTCTGTTCATGTCCTCTGCCCATTTCTTGATTGGATTGTTTGTTCTTTGGGTGTTGAGTTTGCTAAGTTCCTTATAGATTTTGGATACTAGCCCTTTATTTATTTTTTTATTTGTTTATTTACAGCATAACAGTGTTCATTGTTTTGGCATCACACCCAGTGCTCCATGCAGTATGTGCCCTCCCTATTACCCACCACCTGGTTCCTCAACCTCCCACCCCACCCCACCCCCCGCCACCCCTTCAAAACCCTCTGGTTGTTTTTCAGAGTCCATAGTTTCTCATGGTTCATCTCCCCTTCCAGTTTCCCTCAACTCCCTCTCCTCTCCATCTCCCCATGTCCTCCATGTTATTTGTTATGCTCCACAAATAAGTGAGACCATATGATACTTGACTCTCTCTGCTTGACTTATTTCGCTCAGCATAATTTCTTCCAGTCCCGTCCATGTTGCTACAAAAGTTGGGTATTCATCCTTTCTGATGGAGGCATAATACTCCATCGTGTATATGGACCACATCTTCCTTATCCATTCATCTGTTGAAGGGCATCTTCGTTCTTTCCACAGTTTGGCGACCGTAGCCATTTGCTGCTATAAACATTGGGGTACAGATGGCCCTTCTTTTCACTACATCTGTATCTTTGGGGTAAATACCCAGCAGTGCAATTGCAGGGTCATAGGGAAACTCTATTCTTAATTTCTTCAGGAATCTCCACACTGTTCTCCAAAGTGGCTGCACTAACTTGCATTCCCACCAACAGTTTAAGAGGGTTCCCCTTTCTCCACATCCTCTCCAACACACGTTGTTTCCTGTCTTGCTAATTTTGGCCATTCTAACTGGAGTCAGGTGGTATCTCAATGTAGTTTTAACTTGAATCTCCCTGATGGCTAGTGATGATGAACATTTTTTCATGTGTCTGATAGCCATTTGTATGTCTTTGTTGGAGAAGTGTCTGTTCATATCTTCTGCCCATTTTTTGATATGATTATCTGTTTTGTGTGTGTTGAGTTTGAGAAGTTCTTTATAGATCCTGGATATCAACCTTTTGTCTGTACTGTCATTTGCAAATATCTTCTCCCATTCCGTGGGTTGCCTTTTTGTTTTGTTGACTGTTTCCTTTGCTGTGCAGAAGCTTTTGATCTTGATGAAGTCCCAAAAGTTCATTTTTGCTTTTGTTTCCTTGGCCTTTGGAGACAGGTGAATAATACTTTTAATGTACTGTTGGAACCTATTAGCCAGGGTCTTGTTGAGTATTTTGATATCCATGTTTATCAAGGATATTGGTCTATTATTCTCCTTTTTGATGGGGTCTTTGCCTGGTTTTGCAATCAGGGTCATCCTGGCCTCCTAGCAAGAATTTGGAAGTTATCTTTTGGTTTCTATTTTTTAAAATATTTACTTCAGGAGAATAGACATTATTTCTTCTTATAGACATTATTTCTTCTTTAAGTGTTTGGTAGAATTCACCTGGATAGCCACCCGACCCTAGACTTGATTTTTGGGGAGGTTTTTGATTACTGCTTAGATTTAATTACTGGCTATTGGTCTATTTAGATTGACTATTTCTTCCTATTTCAGTCTTGGTAGTTTGTAAGTTTCCAGGAAGGCATCCATTTCTTCCATGTTGCTTAATTTGTTGGTATATGGTTGCTGGTAAAAATTTCTAATAATTGTTTCTATTTCCTTTGTGTTAGTTGTGATCTCTCCCCTTTCGTTCATGATTTTATTAATTTAGATCCTTTTTTCTTTTGGGTAAGTTTTGCAAGTGGTTTATTGATCTTATTAATTCAAAGAATCACCTCCACTTTCATTGATCTGCTTTACTATTTTCATTGATCTCTGTTCCAGTCTTTATTATTTTTCTTCTCCTGATTGGTTTAGGTTTTATTTGCTATTTTTCCTCTGGTTTCTTTGTGTAGGGTTAGCTTGTGCACTTGGGATTTTCTAATTTTTTGAGAGGCTTAGATGGTTATGTATTTCCCCCTCAGGACTGCCTTTGCAGCATCACAATGGTTGAATCAATGTGTTCTTGTTCACATTGGTTTCAAAGATTTAAATTCTTCTTTAATTTCCTGGCTGACCCATTCATTCTTTAGCAGGATGCTCTTTGACTTCCAAGTGTTTGAATTCCTTCCAGTTTTCTTCTTGTGATTGAGTTCCAGTTTCAAGGCATTGTGGTCTGATAACATTCAGGGAATAATCTCAATCTTTTAGTATTGGCTGAGACCTGATTTGTGACCCAGTATGTAGTCTATTTTGGAGAATATTCATGTGTACTCATGAGGAATGAGTATTCTGTTGTTTTAGGATAGAATGTTCTGTATGTATCTACAAAGTCCATCTGATCCAATGCGTCATTCAAAGCTCTTGTTTCCTTGTTGATTTTCTGCTTAGATGATCTCTTCATTGCTGTGTATGGGGTGTTGAAGTCCCCTAGTATTTTTATATTATTATCTACGTGTTTCTTTAATTTGGTTATTAATTGGTTCAGATAATTTGCTGTTCTCAAGTTAGGAGCATAAATATTTATAATTGTTAGATCTTCTTGTTAGGTGGGCCCTTAAACTATGATATAGTGTCCCTCTTCATCCCTTACCACTATCTTTGGTTTAAAATCTAATATGTCTGATATAAGGATGACTACTCTAGCTTTCTTTTGTGGTCCATTAGCATGATAAATGATTCTCTATTCCCTCACTTTCAATCTGGAGACGCCTCTAGGTCTAAAATGGGTCTCCTGTAGACAGCATATGGATGGATTTTGCTTTTTTATCTAATCTGATACCCTATGTCTTTAGATTGGAGTATTTAGCCCATTTACATTCAGAATAACTATTGAAAGATATGAATTTAGTGCCACTGCATTACCTGTAAAGTCTCTGTTTCTGTAAATTGTCTCTGTTTCTGTCTGGTTTACATTACTCTTGGGCTCCCTGTTTGCTTACAGGATCCCCTTGAATATATCTTGCAGAGCTGTCTTGGTGGGTACATATTCTTTCAGTTTCTGTCTGTCCTGGAAGTTATTTCTCCTTCGATTCTGAACAACAGGCTTGCTGGATAAAGTATTCTTGGCTGCATGTTTTTCTCATTTAATACCCTGAATACAACACACCAGCCCTTTCTGGCCTGCCTCCTTCTGTGGATAGGTCTGATGTAAGTCTAATGTTTCTACCTCTCTGTCTTCCTGTCTCAAGCTGTTTTCAGGACTTTCTCTTTATCTCTGAAATTTGAAAGCTTCACTATTATATGTCAGGGTGTTGACCTATTTTTATTGATGTTTGGGAGGGGTCCTCTCTACTTCTTGAACACATATGCCCAGATTAGGGAGATTCTCAGATATGATTTGCTTAAATGCCTGTACTTGCCCTTTCTCTCTTTTCCCCTGAGGCCCCCCCAACAATTCTTATGTTGATATGTTTTGTAGCATCACTGATTTTTTGAAGTCCCTCTTCATGGCCTATTAGTTGTTTTTCTCTCTTTTCTTCATCTTCCTTCTTTTCCATCAACTTGTCTCCTATGTCATTTTATTCTCTCTTCTGCCTCATTTACTCTGACTGTTAGGACATCCAATTTAGACTACATCTCAGAGCATTTTTAATTTCAGCCTGATTAGATTTCATTTCTGTACTAAGAGATTCTTTAGTGTCTTTTTGCTTTTTTCAAGTCCAACTAATGATTTTTTTAAGATTTTATTTATTTACTTGACAGACAGAGATCACAAGTAGGCAGAGAGGCAGGCAGAGAGAGAGGATAAAGCAGGCTCCCTGCTGAGCAGAGACCCCTATGTGGGGCTCGATCCCAGGACCCTGGGATCATGACCTGAGCCGAAAGCAGAGACTTTAACTCACTGAGCCACCCAGGCGCCCCAGTAATTTTTTTTAATTAACATATAATGCATTATTTGTTTCAGAGGTAGGGGTCTGTGATTCATCAGTCTTAGATAATTCACAACACTTACCCCACCACTCTGAAACTAGTGGAAACGTTAATTTAAACTGAAAGATAAATGAATTTTGAGGGAAAAAAATCCTTTAATTCTATATTCTATTGGGCACACAACTTGCCCAATGCTCATCACTCAGCCACCTGATCCCTGTCTTTCAGCAACCCTCAGTTTGTTTCCTGACATTAAGAGTCTCTTATGGTTTGTCTCCCTCTCTGGTTTTGTCTTGTTTCAATTTTCCCTCCTTCCCCTATGATCCTCTGCCTTGTTTTTCAAAATAGTCATATCCATGAGATCATATAATTGTCCTTCTCTGATTGACTCATTTTGCTTCATGTAATACCCTGTAGTTACATCCATGTGGTTGCAAATGACAAGACTTCATTTTTTGATGGCTGCATTCTATTCTATTCTATTCTATTCTACCTATCATCTATATATCTATATATCTCACATCTTCTTTATGCATTCTAATTTTATAATTGTTATCCTGAATTCTATTTCTGATGTTTTGCTTATATCCATATCAATTAGATCTATGGAATATAATATTACCTTTGGTTCTTTCTTTTGTTGTGAATTCTTCCTTCTGGTCATTTTATACCCAGAGAAGAATGGATGAATGAGTGAGCAAAAATATCAACCACAACCCAAGCAAAATACACAGTAGACAAACTTGAGGTCAGACACCAAAAAGAAAAAGAAAAAAGGTGGGGGGGAGAGAATATAATCTCACAGGGTAGACAAAACAGGGTGATCCAGTTGATCATGGGTGTATTTTGGTCTGTGTTAGAAGACACTAGTCCCAAAATTGTCAAGAAAACAAAACTTATAGATGTACAAAAATTAAATTGAATAGAGTGAAAGGAAGCCAAAATGAAAAATATATCTACAAAATGTAAATGTAAAAAATGAAAGTTAAAAAGACTTAAAAACAGAGTTGATAAAATCTGAAACTAGTGGAAACGTTAATTTAAACTGAAAGATAAATGAATTTTGAGGGAAAAAAATCCTTTAATTCTATATACTATTTTTCACTAGTGCTGGAGTTTTAGTCTTTTTTTTTAAAGATTTTATTTATTAATTTGACAGAGAGCACAAGTAGGCAGAGAGGCAGGTAGAGAGAGAGGATAAAGTAGGCTCCCTTCTGAGCAGAGAGCCCTATGTGGGTTCAATCCCAGGACCCTGGGATCATGACCTGAGCTGAAGGCAGAGGCTTTAACTCACTGAGCCACCCAGGTGTCCCTGGAGTTTTACAGTCTTATGAGATCTTGCTGTGCATCTGTTCTTTCAGCTGATCTTCTGGGGGCGGGGCCTACCTTCTGTTTCTCAGGTGTGTGCCTGGTTAGAATTACACAGTTCCTTGTGAGGGGGCCAGGCTCAGTGTAAGCTATTCCTGTGTGGATTTTTTTTTTTTTAATCCCTGAAGGCTTTCTGCACCTCTTTAGAGGATCAAAATAAAAATGGTCATGCCCTGACCTCCAGCCTCAAAGCTATAAGATTGTGGTCCCTTCTCTTCAGTGAACCTCAGGGACAAGCAGTCTTCACTTTTGTATGTGTCAAACTCTGCAGATCTCTGTGGTGTGGAGTGATCCTCTGGGAGGAGTTGGAGGGTCTTGCATTACTATACTTTGTAAGTCCCTAGCCCTGAGAGGGCTGCCAGATCCTGTGAAAACCTGATTGGCCCCTCCTGGGGGGAAGGCAGAGAATCACAGGGTACTTTCCTCTATAGGGACCTCACCCTGAGAGCTGTTGTCTGGTCATGTGTGCACCTGTTCTGCCCCTCCCAAGGGATGTATGAGGGTCCCTGAATTCTGGTTCTCTGCAGGTTCCCCCAGAGGACAGCAGTCACCAGATCAGGTACCAGCTAGTGGCTTATGGCAAACTGAGCAAAGAACCCCTCTGTGGATTCACTGACCATAACCAATATCCTCAGTCCACTGCTTGGGAACTGTATCAGCTCAGTTACCCCTGCTTATTCTGTGACTCTAGGGATCCTGAGACCACACTGCCCTACCTAGAATTCTGCCCATTTCATCCTCTGAGCAACTTTCAGGCAGGGATATCTCTCACTTGAGATTTCTAAGGGCTCCAGTTCTGCCCTCCAGGGCAATATCACTTTCTGGTAGTTGGTTTATAAGGCTCTCTCTCTCCTCACTGCTTATCTTCTAGTACCTCCCCTCAGATTCACTACTCTGCACCTCCTACCTTGCAAAAAGTGTTTGCTTTTCTAGTTGCAGAGTTCCAGATATTCTTTTCTTACCTCTCAGATTGAATTCTTGGGTGTTCAGAATGATCTGATAGTTATCTAGTTAAAATCAAGTTACTAGATTAGACAAGATCCTCTATGCTTCCACTATCTTGCCTCCTCCCTTAAAATAAAATCTTTTAAAAAATAAAAAAATAAAATTCCTAGAAAAGTGTTTCCTAAACAAGTGTTTCATTTCCCTGAAACATTATTCCAAGACAATGAAAAAGATAGGCTTTCTTGGTCAATAAACTTAAGACATATAGTATAACAATTAGGAATATTAAGGACTGTGAGAAGTAATGAGTAGTGCAAATAGCATTATAGCATTTACTAGTTCTGTAGAATCCTGTTTGTCAGATAATGTTCTAAAATATGCAACCTAAAGAAAAATTTAACAATAAAGCCATAAATAAAGTTGATCATATTTGGGGTACCTGGCTGGCTGAGTCAGTAGGACACGCAACTCTTGATTTCAGAGGTGTGAGTTCAAGCCCCATAGTGTGTGTAGAGATTATACAAAAAAAATAATTTCTTAAAAGACTGATCACATTTCAGATGATTTTTAAATAATCAAGTGTTTTATGACTACTTTTCTAAAATACATTTTCAAATATTATACCTACCACTCAATCTTTGAGATTGGTAAACTCCACTTGTTTGATGTTGATCCTTGTATCCTGAAGCGAGTTCTAGATTTTCAAGTGTAAAACCTGAAGGTTCATCCATATCCTGATCTACCAAGATGAAAATGAAGAACCTTTTAGTAAATTAAATACAGAAACACTTGAAATCTGCCTATCGTGGCCTATTTCCTAGAAGAGTATAATATTTGAAGCTTAGGAATATATTCTATATATTTGATATATATATGTATATATATTGATATATATCTATCATATATATATGATATATATGATATATTGATATATATGATATATTGATATATTATGTTATATATGTATATCATATCTGTATATGATATATATGTATATATACACATATATGTATATATATATCAATTAAGGAGAGAAAAAATAATAATACTAGAAGTTTCACTTGACAAATTTCAACATCTATTCCTCCTAGACATTTACTTTTTATTATAGAATATGTTTCTAGCTCCATCCAACACCTAACATCTTGATTATAATGAAGCACCAATAGACAGTCCTTTTAAAATTGTGAACAAAATTTAAAAAGTGACTAATTACCATTTAATAATTATGAAGGTCTGGTAAAATTAGTAATATTTACAACATAAATTTTAAAAATTTCAGTTAATATACATATAGGTTTGTCAGAATAGATTTGTCATGTAGATTTTTCATTACAAAACATTAAACATTAAATTTTAAAAAATGAAAAAACATATCTGAGTCAAAGGGACTACACATTTCCAATGTCACTGATATCTATTAGCATATTTTTATTATAATTTATACATATTTTCATATAGCTTTCCTAAAAATGTTTAGTCATTATGCTATTTACCTGTAACATTGACAGCCGTTTTCTCACACTTTACCCAATCGATATTATATACTTTAGGTACTTGGTATTTTATAAATTATTTTAATGGAATTTATTTCATTATTAGTATAAATGTACATGATTAACAAGTAAAAAATATATGCTATCTATTTTTTCTGTTGAAGGAAAATTTTTTCTAACTTCTTTTAATATATTTTTATTAAAAATAATCCAAATATGAACATTAAATATTTTTATAGACAGACTTATATGTATTACATATAAGCATAAAACCTGTTGACAGTCACATGTTTTTTTTAAATTGTCCTTTCTTTTTAATTTTGCTTTTCATAATTCTGTGTACAGAAATTTTAAATAATTATTTAGTTAATTTTTAATGATCTTTCCCTTATTTTTGTGGCTATGAAGTCATACTTAGGGTAGTTATCCTCAAAACAAGATTGATTTATGTTGGACTTCTGGGAAGATGGCAGAGTAGGAGGATCCTAAACTCATTTCATCCAAGGATGTACCTACATAACAGCCATATCAGTATAACCAACACAAAAAAATGATTTGAGGCTGGCAGAAAAGCCTTTCCACAGTAATCATGGAGAGGAGGGTGCCCAGTCATAATGAATCTCCCATACTTCTGTGAGTTTTGCTTCAGGGAGCTCTTCCAGGTTCTCACAGAGAATACTGAAGAAAATCCACTCCTGTTTTCCCAAAAGAGGAGAAGAAAAATAACCATTTTGAGATATACCAGACCAGTCTGTTCCTTAAAAGGCCAGCCCTCAAGAAAACCTATTTTACCAGAGCCAAACCGGCTGGAGTTTTATTAGAGCCTAACCAAATTGGGTAATGGGAAATACAGAACTCCAATATCTCTGGCCTTCCACCTGAGCAGATGGAAATATCCAACTTCAGGCCACCCTAGACATCTAGTGTCAGAGGAGTGGGGGGGCATATGAGAAGCACTGGTGAAGGTGACAATGCAGGGACACAGACTCACAAATAGAGTTAGATGTGCTAATAAAACTATCAAACTCTTCCCTCTCCCTTACACCTTACTATCATATCATTAAAGACCTATTCACTAGGATTCCTCTTCCCAGTATATTATGTCTGACTTACAACAAAAATTACAAGGCACAATAAAAGATTAAAAAAATAGTTTAAAGAGACAAAATGCATCAGTACCAGACTTAGAGATGGCAGGGATGTTGAAATCAGACTAGGAATTTAAAACAACTATGATTTTTAAAATAATTTTTTTAATTTTTTATTAATGTATAATGTATTATTAGCCCCAGGGGTACAGGTCTGTGAATAGCAAGGTTTACACACTTCACAGCACTCACCATAGCATATACCTTCCCCAATGTCCATAACCCAACTATTCTCTCCCTACCCCACTCCCCCTGGCAACCCTCAAGTTTGTTTTGTGAGATTAAGAGTCTCTTATGGTTTGTCTCGCTCCTGCTCCCATCTTGTAAAACAACTATGATTAATATACAAAGGACTCTAATAGAAAAAGTAAAGAACATGCAAGAAAAGATGGGCAATGTAAGAAAAAGATGTAAATTCTAAGAATAAAAATTAAATATTAGAAAGCAATGTCTGTTAGATAGCATTATAGGAGGTTCCAGAACCTGTCCATTCATAGAAACAATGATTTGACAACCATCCATAAATAAATACCTTCTGAAATCTAGATGAGAGATTACAGCACCTGGATAGAGCACAGAAATAAGAAAAGACACACTAAAGAGTGGAAGCCAGATAGTTTCACTTAACCCATGTCACCCTCTCCCCAAGCCTATGCAGTACTATGTCAAGAGAGGTTCCCCTTTATTCAAGAGCTCTGCTGGGGGAATAGAAAATGAAGTGAGTGTTTGACGTCACTACAGCCCCTGACATCAAACCTGTTAAAGTGAGACCTGGAACCAGGCTGTCCCCTTTGGATCCAGGCTCCAGGCCCACCTCCAAAGATCCCAGTACCAGGCCAACCTCAGCATATTCAAGCTCTAGGTCTGCCTTTGCAGGCCTGGACTCCAATTTCACCCACGTGTTCCCTGGTACCAAGATGGTCTCCACTGACACAGGCTCTAAGCAGGCACTGTTAATCTAGTCTCAAAGACTGCACTATTGGAAGTTGGTGACAAACTGGTACCCATAGACCCAGACTCTGGGCCTGCTTAAGCATCGGGATACAGGACCACCCCTATGACTTAGGTGAAAAGCCAAGTGCAGTGGACCCTGGTGCCAAAGCAGCCTCTATGGACTATATCCAGATCTATCCCACACCAAGACAGTATTTGCAGACTCACATGCCAGATTGCCCAATGGATCCAGGCTCCAGGACTTCCTCTGCAGACCGAAGCACTAGAGAGACCCATGGACCCAGGCTCCAGTGTCCCTGGTGCCAAATTGGCTCCTGAAAATGCATGCTACTGACCCATCCTTTTGTACCTAGTCCTGAAACTCACACCACAGACACCAGATTTAGGTCTGACCTACAGACCCTGGTGCCAAGTCAGCCTTTGTAGACTCGGACTCCAGGCCTACCCTCAAAACCCATGCTCAAGGACAGCCTCCATGGAAAAAAAACTCCAGGCTAGTACCCATAGACTCATTGTCCAGGCTCATTCCTGTGAACTCCAGACTCTATACTAGCTATCATGGAACTAGTTTCCAGCCTAGCACACATGTACCAAGTTCCAGTCCTGCCCAAATACAATTCAGAGCCAGGCTAGACCCCATGGACCCAGGATCAAGTCCCTTCCTTCACAGACCTAGGATACAGCCTTGTTCCTGGAGACCCAGGTGATAGGCCTACATCAGTGGACCCAAGCAACAGGCTGACCTCCATGAACACAGATACCAGGTTCCCACAGAACTTAGCAGCCAGCCATCCAGAATCTCTGGCCAGGGTGAGTGGTGAAGGACATTCCTAATGAAGCCAGGATGTAAAGGTGGTAAGAGGTGACTACGTCAAATTCACGGGAATCAATTCAAGGTTATAAGAATCATGAAGAATCAAGGAAACATGATACCACCAAAGGAAAAAAAAGAAAGTACCAGTAAACAAAACAAAGGAAATGGAGCTTTACAAACTACATGACAAAAAAATCAAAATAATCATCTCAAAGAAGCTCAATGAACTATAAAAGAACATAAATAGACAACTAAATAAAATCAGGAGAACAATACATAAACAAAATGAGAAGTCAGCAAGAGATAGAAATCATATAAAAGTACCAAACAGAACTTCTGGAGCTAAAGAACACAATGACTATACCGAAAAATACTTAGAAAGCTTCAACAGCAGACCCGATTAAGCAGAAGAAAAAAAATCAGTGAGCTCAAAAACAGGTAATTTGAAATTATCCAAACTACAGAATGGAAAAAAGTTGAAAAAGAGTGAAGAAAATCTATAGTACTTACATAAGAACATCAATTATACAAATAGAAGAAGAGAAAGAGAAAAGGACAGAAAGAACATTTAAAGAAATAATGGCTAAAAACTTCCCAAATCTGGAAAGGGAAATGGATATCCAAATCTCTAGCTATCCAAAGGTTCCAAACAGATTGAACCTAAAAAGGTCTATATTAAGACATATTAAAATTAAATAGACAAAAATAAAAAAGACAAAGAATTTTGAATATAGCATGAGTACATATAAGGGAACTCCTTTAAGACTATCAGTGGATTTCAAGAGAGAAGCAAATCATAAAACATACTCTTAACTATAGAGAACAACTGAGGATTGCTGGAGGGGTGGTGGGTGGAGAGATGGTTTAAATGGGTGATGAGTATTATGGAGGGCACTGCTTGTGATAAAAACTGGGTGTTGTAGGTAAGTGATGAATCACTACATTCTACACCTCACACTAATATTACACTGTATGTTAACTAATTGGAATTTAAATACAAACCTGAAACTAAAAAACAACAACAAAAAAACAAAACAAAACAAAACAAAAAAGGCTATCAGTGAATTTCTAACCAGAAATACTGCACTCTAGGACAGAATGAGATGATATAGTCAAAGTACTGAAAGAAAAGAAAAAGTACCCATCAAATATATTATACCTAGTAAAACTGTTCTTTAAAACTGAGGGAAGATGAACTTTCTCAGACAAACAAAAATTGAGGAATTTTTTGTCACCTCTAGACCTGTCTTAGAAGAAGTAATAAATAGGGTTTTTCAAGTGAACTGAAAGGATGGTAAACATCAGTGTGAAAGCATATGAAAGTATATACCTCACAGATAAATATATATGCAAATAAAATATGTACTACTGTAATGATAAGCCATAAATCAATTTTAATTCTAGCATAAAAATTAAAACTTTGACAAAAGTATTAATAACTATAACCATAAAAATTGGCTAAAGGATGTATAATACAAAAAGAAGTTAATTCTCACTTCAATAATGTAAAGTTGGACTAGGAATAAAAGTGCAGAGTTTTTGATGCAATTAAAGTTGTTATTGGATCAAAATAGACTATTATAACCATAAAAAGTTTTATGCAGGCTTATTGCTAAAAGTTGAAGGTGTACTAGCTTGAATCTTAGTGGTACCCCCATATTACCATGAGTTTTACCTCTAGAAACCCAACCAAGTTCTCAGGGTGAAGATCAAAGGAAAATTCCCACACAAATCCAATAAGAGGACCAGAAAGTAGCTATTTTTAAACATGTTCTCTTAAACAAATTTTGTCCTCAGAGAAAATTATTTTACCATAGCTTAACCAACATGATTTACTAGAACCTAATAAACTTTCAAAATGTGGTAATCAGATACACAATTCAGCCCCTTCTAACCTTCCTGTCTTCCCAAATGGATGAGAGAGACATGAGAAACACTTAGGAAGGGATCAAGAAGCACAGACTTACTAAAAGGCCAAACCCTAATCAGATGCTTATAGAATTTTTTCCCCTGTCCTGATCATCACAATATTAGGGCTTCTATAAAATAATAGTGAGTTAAACCTAAAAGAAAATCAAGCCTCAGACTCCAAGAATGAGTCTAAAAGGAAACCCAAAGGTATCAGTGGAGACAAAAAAAAAAGCACAACAACATAGGAAATGTTAGCAGCTGACACCTTCAGCTACAACAAACAACAAAGCCTTACTTTTAGCAAGATAAATATGAAGCTTCATACCAAAGTCTTATATACCTTACTTCCTTTTACCCAATACATCACATCTACATTTCGACAGTGACAACAAAAATGCAAGGCATGCTAAAAGTAAGAAGTCTGAAGAGATAGAGATTAAGTATAAGCTGACTCAGGTATGAGAAACATTTAGGAATAACCATACTGAGTATTTAAAACAATTATGATTAATATGCTAAGGGCTCTCATGGAAAAAATAGACAACATGTAAGCATGGATGGGTAACATAAGCAGATATCTGGAATATCTAAGAAAAAACTGAAATGTTAGAAATCAAAAACATTGCAACAGAAATTAAGGATGCCTTTGATATGCTCATCAGTAGACTGGACATAGTCAAGGAAAAAAATCAATGAAGGTGAAGATATGTCATTAACCACTTTCCAAATTGACAAGGAAAGAAAAATAAATGGGGAAAAAAAGAACAGAATATCTAAGATCTTTAGGATAATTTCAAAAGTTATAACATACATAAATGGGAATATCAGGAGAAAAAATAGAACAGAAGACATATTTGAAGTAATAATGGTGGAGAGCTTTCCAAAATTCGTGACAGCAAAAAACCACAGATCATAAAAGTTCAGAGAATACCAAAAATGATAAATACCAAAAAACCTACATCTAACTATATTACATCCAAAGTAGAAAATGAAAGGCATAGAGAAAATCTTAAAAACTCCAAAGGAGTACTTTATAATTTTCTGCATATAGATTCTTAGCCTCTTTGGTTAGGTTTATTCCTAGGTATCTTATAGTTTTGGGTGCAATTGTAAATGGGATAGACTCCTTAATTTCTCTTTCTTCTGTCTTGTTGTTGGTGTACAGAAATGCAACTGACTTCTGTGCATTGATTTTATATCCTGAAACTTTACTGAATTCCTGTACAAGTTCTAACAGTTTTGGAGTGGAGTCTTTTGGGTTTTCCACATATAGTATCATATCATCTGCGAAGAGTGATAGTTTGACTTCTTCTTTGCCAATTTGGATGTCTTTAATTTCTTTTTGTTGTCTGATTTCTGAGGCTAGTACTTCTAATACTATGTTGAATAGCAGTTGTGATAATGGACATCCCTGCCGTGTTCCTGACCTTAATGGAAAAGCTTTCATTTTTCTCCATTGAGAATGATATTGGCGGTGGGTTTGAAAATAGAACTACCCTATGACCCAGCAATTGCACTACTGGGTATTTACCCTAAAGATACAAATGTAGTGATCCGAAGGGGCACATGTACCTGAATGTTTATAGCAGCAATGTCTACAATAGCCAAACTATGGAAAGAACCTAGATGTCCATCAACAGATGAATGGATAAAGAAGATGTGGTATATATACACAATGGAATACTATGCAGCCATCAAAAGAAATGAAATCTTGCCATTTGCGACGACGTGGATGGAACTAGAGGGTATCATGCTTAGTGAAATAAGTCAATCGGAGAAAGACAACTATCACATGATCTCCCTGATATGAGGATGTGGAGATGCAACATGGGGGGTTAGGGGGATAGGAGAAGAATAAATGAAACAAGATGGGATTGGGAGGGAGACAAACCATAAATGACTCTTAATCTCACAAAACAAACTGGGGGTTGCTGGGGGGGAGGTGGGGTTGGGAGAGGGGGAGGGGATTATGGACATTGGGGAGGGTATGTCTATCGTGAGTTCTGTGAAGTGTGTAAACCTGATGATTCATAGACCTGTACCCCTGGGGATAAAAATACATTATATATTTATTAAAAAAAAAAAGAAGAAAGGATGAATATCCAACTTTTGCAGCAACATGGACGGGACTGGAAGTGATTATGCTGAGTGAAATAAGTCAAGCAGAGAGAGTCAAGTATCATATGGTTTCACTTATTTGTGGAGCATGACAAATGACATGGAGGACATTGGGAGATGGAGAGGAGAAGGAAGTTGAGGGAAATTGGAGGGGGAGGCGAAACATGAGAGACTATGGACTCTGAAAAACAACCTGAGGGTTTTGAAGGGGCGGGGGTGGGAGGTTGGGGGAACCAGGTGGTGGGTAATAGGGAGGGCACGTATTGCATGGAGCACTGGGTGTTGTGCAAAAACAATGAATACTGTTACGCTGAAAAAATAAATAAATAAATAAATAAATGTTTGGTAGAAAAAAAAAGAATAGGACCTACACTGGGTGTTGTGCAAAAACAATGAATACTGTTATACTGAAAAAATAAATAAATAAATAATTAAAAAAAAAAACTCCAAAGGAATACAAAAATAACTTACCTATACAGTACCTATACAGGAACAAGGATAAGAATTACACCATACTTCTCATCAAAGCATGCAAACAACAAGAAAATGAAGAAAAATATTTACAGTGTTAAAGGAAAAACATCTACCAATTTAGAATTCTGTATCCCGAATAGTCATCCCTCAAAATTGACAGAGGCACAATAACTTTCTTATATTAAAAACAAACTGAGGATATTTGTTGCCAGAAAAACTGCATTTCAAGAAAATATTCAAAGAAGTTCTTCAGAGAGAAGGAATGCAATACAGATCAGAAATCCAGCTCTAGTCTTGATTATTTATTTCCCTTCTTGTGTGTGGGGTTGGCTTGACTTGTTGTTGATTCTCCAGTTCTTTAATGTGTAAAGAGAGCTGGTGTAATCTGGATTTTTCAATTTTTTTGAGGGAAGCTTGGATGGCAATGTATTTTTCCCTTAGGACCACCTTTGCTGTATCCCATAGGTTTTAGATCAAAGTGTCTTCATTCTCATTGGTTTCCATGAATTTTTTAAGTTCTTTGATTTCCTGGCTGATCCAACCATTCTTAGGCAACATGGTCTTTAGCTTTCAAGTGCTTGAATTCCTTTTTAACTTTTTCTAATGGTTGAGTTCCAGTTTCAAAGCATTGTGGTCTGAGAATATGCAGGGAAAAATCTCAATCTTTTGGTATCAGTTGAGCCCTAATTTGTGACCCAATGAGATAGAAACTAGACATACAGTAGAACACATCAATGAAACTAGAAGCCGTTGGTTTTTTTTTTTTAAGAATCAATAAGATCGATAAAACATTGGCCTAACTAATCCAAAAGAAAAGAGAAAAGACCCAAATTAATAAAATTATGAATGAAAAAGGAGAGATCATGACTAATACCAAGGAAATAGAAGTAATCATCAGAAATTATTATCAACAGTTATATGTCAATAATTTAAGCAACCTACAGGAAATGGATGCATTCCTGGAAACTTATAAACTTCCAAAACTGAATCAGGAAGAAATTGACAACCTAAATAGACCAATATCTAGTAATGAGATTGAAGCAATGATCAAAAACCTCCCAAAAAAACCAAGAGTCCAGGACCTGACGGATTCCCTGGAGAATTCTACCAAATAGCCAAAGAAGAAATAATGCCTATTTTCCTGAAACTGTTTCAAAAATAGAAACAGAAGGATTCTATTTTTTGCCTGATCCCCAAACCAGGCAAAGACCCAACCAAAAAGGAGAATTTCACACCAATATCCCTGACAAATATGGATGCTAAGATTCTCAACAAGATCCTAGCTAATAGGATCCAACAGTACATTAAAAAGATTATCTACCATGACCAGATGGGATTTATGCATAGGATGCAAGCATGGTTCAACATTTGCAAATCAATCAATGTAATAGAACAAATCAATAAGAGAAGAGAGAAGAACTACATGGTCCTCTAAATTGATGCAGAAAAAACATTTGACAAGATACAGAATCTGTTCCTGATTAAAATGATTCAAAGTATAGGGATAGAGGGAACATTCCTCAACTTCATAAAATCTATCCATGAAAAACCCATAGCAAATATCATCCTCAATGGGGAAAAGCTGACAGCCTTCCCTTTGAGATCAGGAACATGACAAGGATGCCCACTCTTGCCACTGTTGTTTATCATAGTAACAACATAGCTAGAAGTCCTAGCAACAGCAATCAGAAAACAAAGAGAAATAAAAGGTATCTAATTTGGCAATGACAAATTCAAACTCTCTCTCTTCACAGATGACATGATTCTTTATATGGAAAACCAAAAAGTCTCCACCTCCAAACTACTAGAACTCATACAGCAATTCAGTAATGTGGTGGGATACCAATTCAATGTACAGAAATCAGTGGCTTTCTTATACACTAACAATGAAAATACAGAAAGGGAAATTAGAGAATCGATTCCATTTACTATAGCACCAAGAACCATAAGATACCTGGGAATAAACCTAACCAAAGAGGGAAAGGATATGTATTCCCAGGAACTATGGAACACTCATGAAAGAAATTGAAGAAGACACAAAAAGATGGAAAAGCATTCCATGCTCATGGATCAAAAGATTAAACATTGTTAAAATGTCTATACTGCTTAGAGCAATCTATACTTTCAATGCCATCCTGATCCAAATTCCACCAGTATTTTTCAAAGAGCTGGAACAAACAATCATAAAATTTGTATGGAATCAGAAGAGACCCTGAATTTCTAAGGAAATGTTGAAAAAGAAAAACAAAACTGGGGGCATCACATTGCCTGATTTCAAGCTTTACTACAAAGCTATGATCACTAAGACAGCATGGTACAGGCACAAATACAGACACATAGACCAGTGGAACAGAGTAGAGAGCAACTCTGTGGTCAAATAATCTTCAACAAAGCAGGAAAAAATATACAATGGAAAAAAGACTGTCTCTTCAATAAATGGTGCTGGGAAAATTGGACAGCCATGTGTAGAAGTATGAGACTTGACAATTCTCTTACACCATACACAAAGATAAATTTGAAGTGGATACAAGATCTGAATTTGAGGCAGGAATCTATCAATATCCTAGAGGAGAACATAGGTAGTAACCTCTTCAATATCACCCACAGCAACTTCTTTCAAGATATGTCTCCAAAGGCAAAGTAAACAAAAGCGAAAATGATTTTTTGGGACTTCATCAAGAGAAAAAGCTTCTGCATAGCAAAGGAAACAGTCAACAAAACATAGAGGCAACCCACAGAATGGGGAAGATATTCACAAACGACACTACAAACAAAAGGCTGATATTTACTGGAAAGTGATTATGCTGAGTGAAATAAGTCAAGCAGAGAGAGTCAAGTATCATATGGTTTCACTTATTTGTGGAGCATAACAAATGACATGGAGGACATTGGGAGATGGAGAGGAGAAGGAAGTTGACGGAAATTGGAAGGGGAGGCGAACCATAAGAGCATATGGACTCGGGGAGGAGTCAAGATGGCGGAGAAGTAGCAGCCTGAGACTACATCAGGTAGCAGGAGATCAGCTCGATAGCTTATCTAAACATTGCAAACACCTACAAATCCAACGGGAGAGCGAAGAGAAGAAGAACAGCAACTCTAGAAACAGAAAATCAACCACTTTCTGAAAGGTAGGACTGGCGGAGAAGTGAATCTAAAACGACGGGAAGATAGACCGCGGGGGGAGGGGCCGGCTCCCGGCAAGCGGCGGAGGAATGGAGCACAAAATCAGGACTTTTAAAAGTCTGTTCCACTGAGGGACATTGCTCCAGGGGCTAAACCGGGGTGAAGCCCACGCGGGGCCAGCGTGGCCCCAGGCCCCGCAGGGTCACAGAAGGATCGGGGGTGTCGGAGTGTCGGAGAGCTCACAGGTATTAGAATGGAGAAGCCGGCTGCAGAGACAGAGCCGAGGACTGAACTCTCAGCTCGGGGTTACCTTGAACTGGTCGCGGGCTGGGTGAGCTCGGAGTGCGGCTAGAGGCTGGGGATACGGGAGTGATTGGGTGCTGTCCTCTGGGGGCGCACTGAGGAGTGGGGCCCCAGGCTCTCGGCTCCTCGGGGCCGGAGACTGGGAGACCGCCATTTTCATTCCCGTCCTCCGGAACTCTACGGAAAGCGTTCAGGGAACAGAAGCTCCCAAAAGCGAACCCGAGCCGATTACTTAGTCCGGCCGCTGGTAAGGGCGGTGCAATCCCGCCTCGGGCAAAGACACTTGAGAGTCACTACAACAGGCCCCTCCCCCAGAAGATCAACAAAATATCCAGCCAGGACGAAGTTCATCTATCAAGGAGAAAGCAGATTCAATTCCTAAGACAGCAGAGCAATTCCAGAGGAGGAGAAAGCAAAGCACGGAACTCATGGCTTTCTCCCCATGATTCTTTAGTCTTGCGGCTACTTCAATTTTTTTTTCTTTTTTCAATTTTTTTTTTCTTTTTTCAATTTTTTTTCTTTTTTCTTTTTTCTTCTTCTGCTAAATTTTTAAAAACTTTTACCCTTTTCTTTTTTAACGTTTTTTGACTAGTTCATCTAAATATATATATATTTTTTCTTTCTTTTTTATATGTTTTTATTTTATTTAAAAAATTTTTTTTTTCTTTTTTTTCAGAACCTGTTTTTATCCCCTTTCTCCCCCCCACAATTTGGGGTCTCTTCTGATTTGGTTACAGCGCATTTTTCTGGGGTCTTTGCCACCCTTTTATTAGTTTATTTGCTCCTTCATATCCTCTTATCTGGACAAAATGAGAAGGCGGAAAAAATCACCACAAACAAAAGAACAAGAGACAGTACCGAAGGCTAGGGACCTAATCAACACAGACATGGGTAATATGTCAGATCAAGAGTTCAGAATGACGATTCTGAACATTCTAGCCGGGCTCGAAAAAGGCATGGAAGATATTAGAGAAACCCTCTCTGGAGATATTAAAGCCCTTTCTGGAGAAATTAAAGAACTAAAATCTAACCAAGTTGAAATCAAAAAAGCTATTAATGAGGTGCAATCAAAAATGGAGGCTCTCACTGCTAGGATCAATGAGGCAGAAGAAAGAATTAGTGATATAGAAGACCAAATGACAGAGAATAAGGAAGCCGAGCAAAAGAGGGACAAACAGCTACTGGACCATGAGGGGAGAATTCGAGAGATAAGTGACACCATAAAACGAAACAACATTAGAATAATTGGGATTCCAGAAGAAGAAGAAACAGAGAGGGGAGCAGAAGGTCTATTGGAGAGAATCATTGGAGAGAATTTCCCTAATATGGCAAAGGGAACAAGCATCAAAATCCAGGAGATGCAGAGAACCCCCCTCAAAGTCAACAAGAATAGGTCCACACCCCGTCACCTAATAGTAAAATTTACAAGTCTTAGTGACAAAGAGAAAATCCTGAAAGCAGCCCGAGAAAAGAAGTCTGTAACATACAATGGTAAAAATATTAGATTGGCAGCAGACTTATCCACAGAGACATGGCAGGCCAGAAAGAGCTGGCATGATATATTCAGAGCACTAAATGAGAAAAACATGCAGCCAAGAATACTCTATCCAGCTAGGCTATCATTGAAAATAGAAGGAGAGATCAAAAGCTTCCAGGACAAACAAAAACGGAAAGAATTTGCAAACACCAAACCAGCTCTACAGGAAATATTGAAAGGGGTCCTCTAAGCAAAGAGAGAGCCTAAAAGTAGTAGATCAGAAAGGTACAGAGACAATATACAGTAACAGTCACCTTACAGGCTAATAATGGCACTAAATTCATATCTCTCAATAGTTACCCTGAATGTTAATGGGCTAAATGCCCCAATCAAAAGACACAGGGTATCAGAATGGATAAAAAAAACAAAACCCATCAGTATGTTGCCTACAAGAAACTCATTTTAGACGCGAAGACACCTCCAGATTTAAAGTGAGGGGGTGGAAAACAATTTACCATGCTAATGGGCATCAGAAGAAAGCTGGGGTGGCAATCCTTATATCAGATCAATTAGATTTTAAGCCAAAGACTATAATAAGAGATGAGGAAGGACACTATATCCTACTCAAAGGGTCTGTCCAACAAGAAGATCTAACCATTTTAAATATCTATGCCCCTAACGTGGGAGCAGCCAACTATATCAACCAATTAATAACAAAATTAAAGAAACACATCAATAATAATACAATAATAGTAGGGGACTTGAACACTCCCCTCACTGAAATGGACAGATCATCCAAGCAAAAGATCAACAAGGAAATAAAGGCCTTAAATGACACACTGGACCAGATGGACATCACAGATATATTCAGAACATTTCATCCCAAAGCAACAGAATACACATTCTTCTCTAGTGCACATGGAACCTTCTCCAGAATAGATCACATCCGGTATCAAAAGATTAGGATTATTCCCTGCATATTTTCAGACCACAATGCTCTGATGCTAGAACTCAATCACAAGAGGAAAGCTGGAAAGAACCCAAATACATGGAGACTAAACAGCATCCTTCTAAAGAATGAATGGGTCAACCAGGAAATTAAAGAAGAATTGAAAAAATTCATGGAAACAAATGATAATGAAAACACAACAGTTCAAAATCTGTGGGACACAGCAAAGGCAGTCCTGAGAGGAAAATATATAGCGGTACAAGCCTTTCTCAAGAAACAAGAAAGGTCTCAAGTACACAACCTAACCCTACGTGTAAAGGAGCTGGAGAAAGAACAAGAAAGAAACCCTAAACCCAGCAGGAGAAGAGACATCATAAAGATCAGAGCAGAAATCAATGAAATAGAAACCAAAAAAACAATAGAAAAAATCAATGAAACTAGGAGCTGGTTCTTTGAAAGAATCAATAAGATTGATAAACCCCTGGCCAGACTCATCAAAAAGAAAAGAGAAAGGACCCAAATCAATAAAATCATGAATGAAAGAGGAGAGATCACAACTAACACCAAAGAAATACAGACAATTATAAGAACATACTATGAGCAACTCTACGCCAACAAATTGGACAATCTGGAAGAAATGGATGCATTCCTAGAGACATATAAACTACCACAACTGAACCAGGAAGAAATAGAAAACCTGAACAGGCCCATAACCAGTAAGGAGATTGAAACAGTCATCAAAAATCTCCAAAGAAACAAAAGCCCAGGGCCAGACGGCTTCCCAGGGGAATTCTACCAAACATTTAAAGAAGAACTCATTCCTATTCTCCTGAAACTGTTCCAAAAAATAGAAATGGAAGGAAAACTTCCAAACTCATTTTATGAGGCCAGCATCACCTTGATCCCAAAACCAGACAAGGATCCCACCAAAAAAGAGAACTACAGACCAATATCCTTGATGAACACAGACGCAAAAATTCTCGCCAAAATACTAGCCAATAGGATTCAACAGTACATTAAAAGGATTATTCACCACGATCAAGTGGGATTTATTCCAGGGCTGCAGGGTTGGTTCAACATCCGCAAATCAATCAATGTGATAGAACACATTAATAAAAGAAAGAACAAGAACCATATGATACTCTCAATAGATGCTGAAAAAGCATTTGACAAAGTACAGCATCCCTTCCTGATCAAAACTCTTCAAAGTGTGGGGATAGAGGGCACATACCTCAATATTATCAAAGCCGTCTATGAAAAACCCACCGCAAATATCATTCTCAATGGAGAAAAACTGAAAGTTTTTCCGTTAAGGTCAGGAACACGACAGGGATGTCCATTATCACCACTGCTATTCAACATAGTACTAGAAGTCCTAGCCTCAGCAATCAGACAACAAAAAGAAATTAAAGGCATCCAAATTGGTAAAGAAGAAGTCAAACTATCACTCTTCGCAGATGATATGATACTATATGTGGAAAACCCAAAAGACTCCACTCCAAAACTGCTAGAACTTGTACAGGAATTCAGTAAAGTGTCAGGATATAAAATCAATGCACAGAAATCAGTTGCATTTCTGTACACCAACAACAAGACAGAAGAAAGAGAAATTAAGGAGTCAATCCCATTTACAATTGTACCCAAAACTATAAGATACCTAGGAATAAACCTAACCAAAGAGACTAAGAATCTATACACAGAAAATTATAAAGTACTCATGAAAGAAATTGAGGAAGACACAAAGAAATGGAAAAATGTTCCATGCTCCTGGATTGGAAGAATAAATATTGTGAAAATGTCCATGCTACCTAAAGCAATCTACACATTTAATGCAATCCCTATCAAAATACCATCCATTTTTTTCAAAGAAATGGAACAAATAATCCTCAGATTTATATGGAACCAGAAAAGACCTCGAATAGCCAAAGGAATATTGAAGAACAAAGCCAAAGTTGGTGGCATCACAATTCCGGACATCAAGCTCTATTACAAAGCTGTCGTCATCAAGACAGCATGGTACTGGCACAAAAACAGACACATAGATCAGTGGAACAGAATAGAGAGCCCAGAAATCGACCCTCAACTCTATGGTCAACTAATCTTCGACAAAGCAGGAAAGAGTGTCCAATGGAAAAAAGACAGCCTCTTCAATAAATGGTGCTGGGAAAATTGGACAGTCACATGCAGAAAAATGAAATTGGACCACTTCCTTACACCACACACGAAAATAGACTCCAAATGGATGAAGGACCTCAATGTGAGAAAGGAATCCATCCAAATCCTTGAGGAGAATGCAGGCAGCAACCTCTTCGACCTCAGCCGTAGCAACATCTTCCTAGGAACAACGGCAAAGGCAAGGGAAGCAAGGGCAAAAATGAATGATTGGGATTTCATCAAGATCAAAAGCTTTTGCACAGCAAAGGAAACAGTTAACAAAACCAAAAGACAACTGACAGAATGGGAGAAGATATTTGCAAACGACATATCAGATAAAGCCCTAGTATCCAAAATCTATAAGGAACTTAGCAAACTCAACACCCAAAGAACAAACAATCCAATCAAGAAATGGGCAGAGGACATGAACAGACATTTCTGCAAAGAAGACATCCAGATGGCCAACAGACACATGAAAAAGTGCTCCACGTCACTCGGCATCAGGGAAATACAAATCAAAACCACAATGAGATATCACCTCACACCAGTCAGAATGGCTAAAATTAACAAGTCAGGAAATGACAGATGCTGGAGAGGATGTGGAGAAAGGGGAACCCTCCTCCACTGTTGGTGGGAATGCAAGCTGGTGCAACCACTCTGGAAAACAGCATGGAGTTTCCTCAAAATGTTGAAAATAGAACTACCGTATGACCCAGCAATTGCACTACTGGTTATTTACCCTAAAGATACAGACATAGTGATCTGAAGGGGCACGTGTACCCGAATGTTTATAGCAGCAATGTCTACAATAGCCAGACTATGGAAAGAACCTAGATGTCCATCAACAGATGAATGGATCAAGAAGATGTGGTATATATACACAATGGAATACTATGCAGCCATCAAAAGAAATGAAATCTTGCCATTTGCGACAACGTGGATGGAACTAGAGCGTATCATGCTTAGTGAAATAAGTCAATCGGAGAAAGACAACTATCATATGATCCCCCTGATATGAGGACATGGAGAAGCAACATGGGGGGTTAGGGGGATAGGAGAAGAATAAATGAAACAAGATGGGATTGGGAGGGAGACAAACCATAAATGACTCTCAATCTCACAAAACAAACTGGGGGTTGCTGGGGGGAGGTGGGATTGGGAGAGGGGGAGCGGGCTATGGACATTGGGGAGGGGAGGCGAACCATAAGAGACTATGGACTCTGAAAAACAACCTGAGGGTTTTGAAGGGTCAGGGGTGGGAGGTTGGGGCAACCTGAGGGTTTTGAAGGGTCAGGGGTGGGAGGTTGGGGGAACAGGTGGTGGGTAATGGGGAGGGCACGTTTTGCATGGAGCACTGGGTGTTGTGCAAAAAAAATGAATACCGTTACGCTGAAAAAATAAATAAAATGTAAAAAAAAAAAAGAGAGACTATGGACTCTGAAAAACAACCTGAGGGTTTTGAAGGGGCGGGAGTGGGAGGTTGGGGGAACCAGGTGGTGGGTAACAGGGAGGGAACGTATTGCATGGAGCACTGGGTGTTGTGCAAAAACAATGAATACTGTTACGCTGAGAAAATAAATAAATTTTTTAAAAAGGCTGATATTTAAGATCTATAAAGAATTCCTCAAACTCAACACACACGAGACAGAAAATCACGTCAAAAAATGGGCAGAAGACATGAACAGACACTTCTCCAAAGAAGACATACAAAGGGCTAACAGACACATGAAAAAAATGTTCATCATCATTAGCCATCAGGGAGATTCAAATCAAAACCACATTGAGATACCACATTACACCAGTTAGAATGGCCAAAATTAACAAGGCAGTAAACAACGTGTGTTGGAGAAAATGTGGAGAAAGGGAACCCTCTTACACTGTTGGTGGGAATGCAAACTGTTGCAGCCATTTTAGAAAACAGTGTGGAGATTCCTTAAGAAATTAAAAATAGAGTTTCCCTATGACCTTGCAATTGTATTTACCCCCAAAGATATAGATGTAGTGAAAAGAAGGGCCATCTGTCCCCAATGTTCATAGCAGCAATGGCCACACTCACCAAACTCTGGAAAGAGCCAAGATGCCCTTCAATGGACAAATGGATAAGGAAGATATGGTCCATGTATACAAAGGAGTATTATGCCTCCATCAGAAAGGATGAATACCCAACTTTTGTATCAACATAGAAAGGACTGGAGGAGATTATGCTGAGTGACATAAGTCAAGCAGAGAGAGTCAATTATCATATGGTTTCACTTACTTGTGGAGCGTAAGGAATAACATGGAGGACAATGGGAGATGGAGAGGAGAAGTGAGTTGGGAGAGATTGGAGGAGGAGATAAACCATTAGAGACTGTGGACTCTGAGAGACAAACTGAGGGTTTTGAAGGGGAGAGGGATGGGGGGTTGGGTGAGCCTTGTGATGGGTATTATGGAGGGCACACATTGCATGGAGCACTGGGTGTGGTCCATAAACAATGAATTTAGGAACACTGAAAAGAAATAAAATGGAAAAGAAAAAGAAACCCAGATCTATATAAAGGGAGGAATGGCATTAGAGAGGAATAAAAAAAGACCAAAAAAAAAAAAAACCACTTTATTTTTCTTACTCTTAATTGATAGATAAAAATTTGTTCAAAATAATAATAGAAACAATATATTCACTGATTATAGTTTGCAGGTAAGTTAAATGAATGACAGCAATGTTACAAGGGAAAAGAAGAAGGAATTGTGAATACACTGTTATCAGATACCTGCACTACAGATGAAATGGTATAGTGTTATTTGGAAGTGGATAGATTAGCTTGTAAATGTATATTGCAAACTTAGTACAGCCACTAAATTTTGTTAAAGAAATAAAATTGACATGTTAAGAAAGGAGAGGATACAGAATCATATTAAATATATATTTAAAACCAGAGAAGGCAGGAAGAGTGACAGATGAAAAAAAAAATACTAGGGATTAAAAAGAAAATAGTTACAAATACTCTCAATATTAAAACAAATGTATCAATAGTCATTTTAAATGTGAACGTTGAAGCACAGAAATTAAAAGACAGGCTGTCAGAATCAATAAAAACCTAACCCAACTATATGTTGTCTACAAGAAACTCACTTTAAAGATAAAATAGACTAACATTAGGGGGATAAAGAAAGACATCTCATTCTAACAGTAATCAAGGCAAAGCTGGATAAACTATATTGATTTGAGACAAAGCAGACTTCAGAGCAAGGAAAATTATCAGAGATAAATAGAACATTAATAAAGGGGTCAATATCCCCCAAATCTATAATATTCCTTAAGTAGTACGGATCTAACAAAAGAACAACAAAATACACATGGCAAAACCTGATAGAACTGCAAGGAGAAGCAGAGAAATTTATTATTGTACTTGTAGCCTTTATACCATCTATCAGTAATTAACATATCTAGCAGGCTGAAAATCCATAAGGAAATGGTTGAACTCATATGCACCATCAATTAACTAAATCTAACTGACATTTATAAATTGGTTCATCTCTTCTCAAGCTCATACAGAATATTCACCAAGATATGCCACATTCTGAGGCTTAAAATATCCCCAACAAATCTAAAAGAAGAGAAATCATATATTTTGACTTTGATTCTTTTAAATTTTTAAAACATATTTTTTAAATTCTTTTCAGTGTTCCAGAATTCACTGTTTATGCACCACACCCAGTGCTCCATGCAATATGTGCCCTCCATAATACCCACTGAAAAGACTCACCCAACCTCCCACCCGCCTCCCCTCCAAAACCCCCATTTTGTTTCTCAGACTCCACAGTCTCTCATGGTTAGTCTCCTCCTCAAATTTCCCCCAACTCACTTAATATATCTTATGGATAAAGAGGATTAAGAGTTCACTTATGGTCATGAGCACTGATCAATGTAGAGAACAAACTGTTGAATCATTATAATGTACAGGAGAAACTAAAATAACACTGCATGTTATTTATTTCATTAATCATATGAAGTATGCTTTCAGACTACAGTGGATTTAAACTGTATTATTATAATACCAGGACTAGATGAACACATCACAATAAAGGAGAACTACAAACCAATATCTTTCATGAATCAGACATAGAAGTCCTCAACAAAATATTAGTAATTTTTTTTTTATTTGACAGACAGAGATCACAGAGAAGCAGGCAGAGAGAGAGGAGGAAGCAGGCTCCCTGCTGAGCAATTCCTGCATCTTGGAATTTAAGTCTCTGCAGTCTTCTCTGTGTTAGAAAAGCCAGTTATATCTCCTGTTTCTGAGAACTATGGCTCTATGAAGAAGAGGTCATTTGTTGTCCATTGCCTGGCACTTCAGAGAGTGTCTCTGATGTATGCTGTGTGCATTCTGCACACAGCATATTGTGTGTTTTGGCTGCTCTTTCAGGCCAGTACTTCCTGCCTACTGTGGGCTGTGTTTTGTTCTTGGCCTGAATGCGGAGAGTTTTAACTCAGCATACTTCATCTACTTGTGAAATGGAACTTGATACTATTACTACTAGTACTGAGGCCCTGCTTAACTCTGGTTGGGAGACCTGATGTGGGCAGGGTTTTGTGCTGGTCCTCTGAGGGAATTCCCTCCTCATTGGGACTGATGCTAGCTTGACTAAGTAGGACAGTCCCACCACAGTGCAGGGAGCACAGCAGTTTGTGTGAGTAATCAAACAGTTGGTGTTGGTGTTGCACAGCTTTCTGTAGGTGGCTCTGCTGTTCTGTTGAGGTGTAGGCTCCTTTGTCCCTGGAGTAGTGTCTACATGAATGCTGACTCTCAGGGGAGCACTCCAAGAAGAACAAAGAATCTCCCTTCTGTATGGCCCATGCGTTTTTCAGATCAGTATTTCCAAGCTGTCTACCTCTGGGTTTTTGCCTGCCTTTTATGTAAGAGCAGCACAGTGCCCTCTGGGCTTTATCCCAGTCAAGCCAGCTGACTTTTACAACTCCAGGCTTTAAGCCCCACTGGTTGCAAGAACTGACAAAATTCAGCCCCTCTTGGGGCACTGGGGTGGCTCAGTCATTTAAGCATCTGCCTTCAGCTCAGGTCATGATCCCAGGGTCATCGGTTGGGCCCTGTATCAGGCTTCCTGCATCTTGTTCCCTGCCAAGGAGAAAGTCTGCTTTTCCCTCTCCCTCTCCTACTCCCACTACTTCTACTCTCTCTCTCTGTCAAATAAATTAAAAAAAAAAAAAAAGTATTCAGCACCTCTTGTTTTCCAAGTCAATGGCTTTATGGAAATGTTCTTGTATATGTTCCCCTGTGCTCCTCTCTCTTACCATTCTCAAAGACCACTGTCTCCTCCCCTTTGCAGTCCCTGTGATCCACTTCTCCTCTAAACCATGACTTTATACTCCCTTCCTGCTTTGATGTGGCCTCATTCTCTACTTTTAGTTGTGGAGATTGTTCTGTCAGTGTTCAGGTAGATTTCTGGAGTGTTTATGATAATTTGATGGTTATCTATTTGTGGGATTAAAGAAGCCTAGGGCACTCCTACTGTGCTGTCATCTCCCAAAACCTTCATTAGTTGATTTTTAATTTCGAACCAGTATGAAATACCTGGAATAAATTCCATGTGGTCATGGTGTATAATTACTTTTATACATTGTTGCATTCAAATTACTAATATTTGGGGCACCTGGGTGGCTCAGTGGGTTAAAGCCTCTGCCTTCGGCTCAGGTCATGATCCCAGGGTCCTGGGATCGAGTCCCACATCAGGCTCTGCTCTGAAGGGAGCCTGCTTACCTCTCACTCTCTCTGCCTGCCTCTCTGCCTACTGTGATCTCTCTCTGTCAAATAAATAAATAAAATCTTAAAAAAAAAATAGCAAGACAAAAGAATTCCCTAACTTGCAAGGGAAGCCCCAGAAGGCTAGCAGCAGATCTCCCCATAGAAACCTGACAAGTGAGAAGGGAATGGAATGATATACTCAACGTGCTGAATGGGAAAAATCTACAACTAAGAATACTCTATCCAGCAAGGCTACCATTCAGAATAGCAGGAGAGATAAAGACTTTCCTCAACAAACAAAAACTAAAAGAGCTCATTACCACCATACTAGCTTTGCTGGAATATTAAAGGGTTCTTTTTGAGTGGAAAAGAGAGACCAAAAGTGACAAAGACAAGAAAGGATCAGAGAAAATCTACAGAAAAATTATAAAACAAGCAATAAAATGTCATTAAATGCATATTTATCAATAATTACAATGAATGTAAATAGGCTAAATGCTCCAATCAAAAGACATAGGGCATCAGAATGGGTTAAAAAAGAAGACCCATCTATATGCTCCTACAAGAGACTCATTTTAGAGCTAAAGACATGGCAGATTGAAAGGGAGAGGAAAGAGACATGTTTATCATGGAAATAGATGTCAAAAGAAAGCTGGAGTAGCAATACTTATATTAGACAAACTAGACTTTGCAACAAAGTGTGTAGCAAGAGATAAAGAAGGGCATGACACCATAGTAAAGGGAACAATCCAAAATGTGGATCTAACAGTTATAAATATATATGCACCTAACATGGGAGGATGCAAATATAAAAAATAATTAATAAAAAACATAAAGGAACTAATTGATAATAATCCAATAACAGTAGGGGATTTTAACACCCCATTACATAAATGAACTGATCATCTAAACAGAAAATCAACAAGGAAACAATGGCTCTGCATAAAACATTGGACCAGATGGACTTAACAGATAGTCAGAACATTCTCTCCTAAAACAGTAGAATACCCATTCTTTTCAAGTGCACATGGGACATTCCCCAGAATAGAACACATATTAGGTCATAAATAAGGCCTTAACAAATAAAAAATATGGCAATGATAACATGTACCTTCTCTGACCTCAGTGCAATGAAACTAAAAATCAACCAAAGAAAAAATTTGGAAAGAGCACAAATACATGGAGGTTAAACGACATGCTACTAAATAATGAATGGGTCAGCCAAAAAGTTGAAGAATAAATTTAAAAAATACTTGGAGAAAACTGAAAATGCAAACACAACAGTCTAAAACCTTTGGGATGTAGCAAAAGTGGTCCTGAGAGGGAAATGTATAGCAATATAGGCCTACCTCATGAACCAAGAAAAATTTCAAATATGCAACCTAACTTTACCTAAAGAAGCCAGAAAAGGAACAACAAATGAGCCCTAAATTCAGCAGGAGGAAAGAAATAATGAAGATTAGAGCAGAAGCAAATGATATAGGAAATAAAAAACAATAGAACAGATCAATGAAACCAGGAGTGGCACTTAGACAAAATTAATAAAATTGATAAACCTCTAGCCAGACTTATCAAAAACAAAGGAGAAAGGACGCTGATAAATAAAATCCTAAATTGGAGAGGAGAAATAACAACCAACACCACAGAAATACAAATGATTGTATCAGGATATTATAAAAAACCATATGCCAACAAATTGGATGACCTAGAAGAAATGGATAGATTCCTAGAAACATATAAACTACCAAAACTGAAGGGAAGAAAGAGAAAATGTGAACATGCCTACAACCACCAAAGAAACTGAATCAGTAATCAGAAAACTCCCAAAAAACAAAAGTCAAAACAAAAAACCAAAAAGGGTCAGAGGGCTTCACAGGCAAATTCTATCAAACTTTTAAAGAAGAGTTAATATCCATTCTTCTCAAACTATTCTAAAAATAAAGAAAATGAAGGCAAACTTCCAAATTTATTCTATGGGGCCAGCATTACCTTGATACCAAAACCAGATAAAGACTCCACTAAAAAACAGAACTATAGACCAACGTCCCTGATGAGCATGGATGCAAAAATGAGTAGGGGGGTTGGGGTATTTGGGTGATGGGCATTGATGAGAGCACATATGTAATGAGCATTGTGTTAGTTATATGCAAATGATGAATCACTAGATTCTACCCTTCCTGAATCAAATAATACTGTATATGTTACCTAAATTGATCTTAAGTAAATTTTTTTTTAAAAAAGAGGGGCTTCAGAAAAAAATCTCAATAAAATCTAGCAAATGAAATCCAACAGTATATTAAAAGAATCATTCACCACACAAGTGGATGTATTCCTGTGTTGAAAGGGTGGTTTAATGTTCATAAAACTATGAACATTATACACCACATTAACAAAAAAAAAGATAAGAACCATATGATCATCTCAATAGATGCAGAAAAAGCATTTGGCAAAATACAACATCCATTTATGGTAAAAAACCTTCAACAGGGTAGTGTTAGAGGGAGCATACCTGAACACAAGAAAGGCCATATATGAAAAACCCACAGGTAATATCATCCTGAATGGGAAAAACTTGAGAGCACTTCATCTATGGTCAGAACAAGACAGGGATGTCCACTATTGTTATTTAACATAGTACTGGAAGTCCTAGCACAGCAATCAGACAACAAAAAGAAATAAAAGGTATCTAAACCAGCAAGGAACAAGTCAAGCCTTCACTATTTGCAGATGACATGATACTCTACATAGAAAATCTGAAAGACTCCACTAAGAAAACTGCTAGACCTGATACATGAATTCAGTAAAGTCACAGGATACAAAAGCAACATATAGAAATCTGTTGCATTTCTATACATCAATAATGAAGAAGCAGAAAGAGAAGTTAAGGAATTAATCCCATTTACAACTGCACCAAAACCAGTAAGTTACCTAGGAAAACCATGACCAAAGAGGTAAAAGACCTGTATCTGAAAACTATAAAACACTGGTAAAAGAAATTGAAGGACACAATGAAATAGCAAAGCATTCCATGCTCATGGATTGAAAGAACAAATGTTGTTAAAATGCTTATATTACATAAAGCAATCTACACATTTATTGCAGTCCCTATCAAAATACATTTTTCACAGAGCTAGTAAAAATTATCCTAAATTTTGTTCAGCTCCATAAAAATCCTGAATAGTCAAAGCAATCTGGAAAAAGAAACGCAATGCAGGAGGCATCACAATTCCAGACTTCAAGCTATATTACACAGCTGTAATCATCAAGACAGTATGATACTGGCACAAAAATAGAAACCTAGATCTATGGAACAGAATAGAGCACCCAGAAATGAACCCACAACTATTTGGGTGAATAATCTTCAGTAAAAAAGAAAAGAATGTCCAACAAAAAAAAAAAGACAGTTTCTTCAACAAATGGTATTCAGAAAACTGGACAGCAACATGCAAAAGAATGAAATTTGACCACTTTCTTGCACTATACAGAAAAATAATTTCAAAATGGATGAAAGACTTAAATGTGAGACAGGAAACCAGCAAAATCCCAGAGGTGAACATAAGCACTAACTTCCTTGATATCAGCCATAGTAACTTATTGGATATCTGTCCTGAGACCAGGGAAAACAAAGCAAATTTGAACTATTGGGACTTTATCAAGATAAAATCTTCTGCATACCAAAGCAATCAACCAATAAAACTAAAAGGCAACCTACAAATGGGAGAAGATATTTGCAAATGGCGTATATGATAAAGTGTGTTTCCAAAATATATAAAGAACTTATAAAACTCAAGTCCCCCAAAATAAATAACCCAGATAAAAAATGCTGAAGACATGAATAGACATTTTTCCAGAGAAGATATCCAGATGGTCAACATACATATATTTATGCTCAATATCACTCATTCTCAAGGAAATACAAATCAAAACTACAATGAGATATCATCTCAAACCTGTCAGAATGGCTAAAATGAACAACACAGGAAACAACAAGTGTTCAGATGTAGAAAATGAGGTGCTCTCTTACACTGTTGGTGGGAATGCAAACTGTTGATGACTTTTAGTTAGTTAGTTAGCTTCCAATTTTTATTTAAATTCTAGCTGGTTAACATATATGTAAGCTTGGTTTCAGGAGTAGAATTTTGTGATTCATTATTTACATGTAACACCCAGGGCTCATCATAATAAGTGTCCTCCTTAATACCCATCACACAGTTAAGGAGGCCACTTGCTTTGATGACCCCTGGGTGTTACGTGTAAGTAATGAATCAGTGACTTTTTAGATACAATACCAAAAGCACAATCCATGAAAAAAATTGGTAAGTTAGATTTCATTTAAAAAGAACACCACCACCACCACCACCACCAACAACAACAACAAAACTTATTTGCGAAAGACACTGTTAAGAGAATAAAAAAACAAGACACAGGATGGAAGAAAATACTTGCAGAACATATATCTGATAAAGAACTGTTATTCAAAATATATAAGGAATACTTAAAACTTGACAATTAGAAAACAAATAACCCAATTATAATATGGGCAAATTATCAGAACAGATACCTTAACAAAGAAGTCATAAAGATGGCACATAAGCATCTGAAAAGTTGTTCTAAATATATGTCATCAGGGGATTGTAGATTAAAACAATGAGGTACTGTTACACACCTTTGAGAATGGCTAAAATCCAAATCACTGAAAACAATAAATGATGCTCCAAGAACAAAGATTCTTACATTGTGTTAAAAAATCCAATAAATCACAATGCCTTTTATTTTGAATTTACACAACCAATTCATAGCAATATGTAAAGATTGAGAGCAGAATGATGAAAAAATTATTTTATGCAAATAATTATATTAAAGACACTATGTTAATATCAGATAAAATCAACTAAAAGCACACAAAAATTTTCTACAAAGTCTTCTACATATAGGCAGAAATTTCAGTTCAGTAAGAACATATGACATTTTTAAATCTGTGTATTTATTATATATTGTATATAGTAAAAAAGCTTTAGAAACATAAAACAACAAATGACAGAAATACAGAGTAATAAATAACAATCACTGTTGTTGAATTTAATATACATTCCTCACAAATGATAAACATATAACTTCAATGAAACTAAGAAGGCATGAAAAACATAATCAACTTGACTAAATGGAGAACATATACATGTATGTATGTTATGTACATATACGTAGGTATATATATATGAACAAGTACATATATGTATATGTGATACAGTATATAGCATTTGTTTATATGATTGAATATATACTCATGAACTAAAGAGAGAAATTTAATTAAATATCCTTATACAATATTTTTAATAATTATACTTACTACTAAATCCTGCTTTGTTGGCAGCTCCAAGTGTCTTAATTTGAGATGAGCCTTTTGAAATTAAAACTTTATTATCTTCAGGCAAAATATTTTTACCTGCTTTCTCATCCATTTTCTCAGCTACAGAAATAGAGGCTTTTAATTCAATAAAAAGTAAAAGTGAAGTCTATTATTAATAAAGAATCACTTAAAGCTTCCTTCCAGTTTTACAAAACTTAAGCAAATAAACACAATTTAAACAAATGATCAAACACAATACCCGCCCCCCACCAAAACAAACAAATGAACAAACAAAAACAAAAACAAAAACCTCTGGTGCATCTTCAAAGCAGATTATAAAATTAAATGTAAAAGTCATCACAATGCTTTCCTTAAAGTGTGTGAAGCTACTCTTGTTACTTTATACATACACTTAGAAATTTGTTATTAAACTTTATTGTCTTAAGGGTATTCACTATTTTAAAATACTTAAAATTTTTATAACATATATGACTCATTTTAAAGTTGACTGATTAGGGGAATCTGGGTAGCTCAGTTTATTATGCACCTGCTCCTGATTTTGGCTCAAGTTATGATCTTATGGGATCTTGGGGGTCTAGCCCTGTGTTGGGCTCCATTCTCAGTGGGGAGTCTGCTTGAGATTCTCTCTTTCCTCTCCCCCTCTCTCTCTCTCTGTCTCCTTCCCCCACTCCCCACATTTGTGTGCTCTCTCTCTCAAATATATAAATAAGTATTTAAAAAAATAAAGTTAGACTGATTAGAATAATTCTAAAATAGGGAAATGAAATAGAAATCTAGATCAGGTAGGAAAAATACAAAGCACTACAAAAAAGGAATATTTAAATCCAAATGTGTCAGTTAGTACAATAATTATAAATGTATTATATGTTATAAGGATAGACAGAGAGAGTTACATTAGATTTATAATAATTTACTTACAGGTTATTTATAAATGACACTACTAAATAATAAGAATTCAAAAAATTGGAAACTAAGTAGGTGAAAAAAGATTTACCATGTAAATACCAACCAAAATAAGTATGCAAATATTTATGTCAATGACAGTCTAAGTAGGATTTTAGTCAAAAGATCTTACTGGAGACTAGCTAAAATGGCACCTTTCATAAGAAGAAATCATTGAGTCTGTAAGGAATTATCTAACATTTGTATTTTTATGCACCTAACAACATAGTCAGTATAAAGAAAATGGGCAGTTTAATGAAATGTACAGTACTACAGGAAGAAATAGATAAGTCCACAATCATTGTGAGATGATTCAATGCACATCTCTCCATAACTGATAGGACAAACAAAATCCAAGGAAATCAAGAAATAGGAAGTTTAAATAACACAGTAAAAATTTGACTTAGGCCAAAATTTCCATCTGATAAAATATATTTTCTGGGTTTCAAGAAGAAAGACTTATAAAAGCACTAAATAGAGAATGAGATTTGTGGTGGAACATCTAGATTTATAAAATATATTAATTATCCAATAATACATTATGTCATTTTTTAATGACATAAGCATGATTTAAGTTGAAATAGAAACATCATGTGAGTACATTTTTCACTTATATGTATATAAGCAGTCTTGTTACTTTTTAGATATGCAGAAAAATTATAAATATTTAGAGACATTATTATAAATATTATATTTACATATTTAATATTATTCTTTAGTTTTCTTAGAGTATTCGCACTTTAGAATAAAGTCTAATTTTTTGGATCATATATAGTTAAGAAAAAAATATATATAAGGATAAAAAATACAGAAAGTGAAAAAGTGAAAGAAAAACAAGAAGAAACAAAATTAAATGGTGTAATTACTCCTAAAAATACAAATAGCTAGATTATGTATGATTGCAATTTAATAAAAAGATAAGGATCAAGCTGAGTTTTAAAATATATGCAACTATAATTTTCTTACAAGAGATATAGCAAAATCATAGATACAAGAAACAGGATAGGAAAAAAATGTATGATATAAATATCAACCAGAAGTTTGTGGAGCTACATTAATAGTAGAAAAGTAGTTTTAAAGGAAAATAAACAAAAACAATAAAGTGATAAACTGGGTCTTTTTTAAATTTATTTTCAGCGTAACAGTATTCATTGTTTTTGCACCACCCCCAGTGCTCCATGCAATACATGCTCTCTCTATTACCCACCACCCTCTTCCCCAACCCCCCCCCCCCCACCCCTTCAAAACCCTCAGGTTGTTTTACAGAGTCCATAGTCTCTCATGGTTCATCTCCCCTTCCAATTTCTCTCAACTCCCTTCTCCTTAAAGTGGGTCTTTTCATTAAGACAAAATGATCTGTCCTCCAAGAATATTATCAATCTTAAGCTTATATACCATAAATAATAGAGTATCATAAGATATAAATCATAACCAGCCACAACTACAAGAAAAAAGAGAAATTTCAGTTTGAGATTTAACACATCTAATTCAGTAATTATAAAACAAACAGATAAATCATCAATAAAGATATAAAGTATTGATGGGAATAATTACCAAAGAACATATGGTTGAAGATGTATTCTAAACCAAAACAGTGTTCTCCTGAATTTAATTAAAAATAATTCATAAGATTTATATTTAATTACTTACTATCAAGATTCATGTTTCTGGTAGCTTCATTCTTAGTTTGAAACTGGTTTCTTGAAAATAAAAGTTTTTCCTCAGGAAATGGGTTTTCATGTGATATCATATAATTTTTTTGCTTTTCAAGAGGAAATGCTAAATAAATAAAATAAATAAATGTAATGGAACTTCTAGATATGCCAAAAAATTACCAAATTTTCTTCCCATGGAAGTGAAGTGAAAAAAATTATGTGAACAATTTTCATTAGTCTATGTGGGGAAGCTATCATAGTACTTAATAATTACTGACCATGCAAATACCAGCCAAAAGGTATTAATTTCGCTTTTGTCTTTATCTTAGGATATTCACACTTTAAATCCGAGTGTAGGGGTGCCTGGGTGGCTCAGTGGGTTAAGCCTCTGCCTTCAACTCAGGTCATGATCTCAGGGTCCTGGGATCGAGCCCCACATCTGGCTCTCTACTCAGCAGGGGGCCTGCTTCCCCCTCCCCCTCTGCCTGCTTGTGATCTCTTTCTAAAAAAAAAAAAAAATCTAAGTGTAAAGTTTCTATAAAACATGTGTTCAAATACATACTATTCAGGAACCAAAAGAAATCTTCTAATGAGGTTAATTTAAATAATTTAAATTTAAATTACTAAACTTACTTTTGCGTCTCCCCTCTTTGGAAGTTATTTCTTTCTTTACTTGCACTTGGAATTTTGATGCTGACTCTGGATTTACAAACATAAGATTTTCATCTGGTGCACTGAAATAAGCTATAAAAGGGATAGATTTAGTCATTTAAATGGAAAGTCAAATCCATTGTAAAATCTCTAGATTTCAAATTTATAACAAGTGTATAGTATCATTTTTTTCATTTTCATAAAATCATTAAGTAAATTATTATGATGCTAGAACTGTTATGAAATGAAAACTGTTTGAAATTGTCTTATTATTTCATCAATATGCCTAAGCAATAAATATATCTTATATTAGTCTTCAGGTTTCATGGGTGATTTATTCTTTAGGCTGATACACAATAATAGAGCAAGCAATGAAAACTTAGATGCACAAGTTTATTCATTACAGCCTTATTTGTAATTGCAAAACACTTAAAGCCACCTAAATGTTAAAGCATAGGGTATTGGACAAATAAATTGGTATATATAAAACAACTACAGAATTGGTATAACATGAGTACTACTATACTGGTAGATAATGGTACATACATATATGTATATATGTGTGTATGTGTAAGACACAATAAGATATTCCTCACCCCTCTGCATTGATACATCTGATGCTTGCCTGATGTCATTTCATGGGAAAATGAAACACTGGTTGAAATATTGGCTGGTTGAAATATAAAAGACTGGTACACTTTTATATTTACTTTTGCTTATATCATCACAGCAAGTGAATAAGGATGTCATTGTTACTTTCAACTTAGTTTATTGTCTGTATTAATTAACTCCATACCTTGCAGCAATCAGTGAAAAATAGTGTGGGGCCCAACTAAACCTCTCACTTTTCTCAACTGGAGTATATGTCAGAAGGACACTGCTGAAGTGTCAGAAGTGAAGTCAGAAGTCAGAAGTGACCATTGGTCATAATCTCCTGGAACCTATACTCTCCCAGAGTCAGCTGAAAGATACTTTGAGATACTATTGGGCAGTTATTGGGCCTTGGTAGATACTGAGTGAGTGTCCTATGGCTGTGATTAGAAATTCCAATCTGAAGGATTAAAGCTTTTGCTTTTGTTTTCTGATTATCTTTGCACATTCATACTTCAGGGTTAGAGTGTAAAATTTCTATAATATATATTCTTGAATAAAGGGAAAAAATCTTGATGGGTTTAAAATACTTTAAATTTATTCATAATTATTATACTTACTATGGCGTCTTTCCCTTTTGTGAGTTATTTTTTTCTCTACTTGAACTTGAGGTTTTGACACTGAATCTTGACTCACAAGCATTAGATTTTCATCTGGTACTCCAAAATGAGCTAAATAAAGAGATGTATTTAGTTCTCATAATTGAAAAAACATATCTGCTATGAAAACTCCAGATCTGAATTTATAACAAGTGTAAAGTAGCATTTTCTCTGATTTTTATAGCTATAAATAAATTGTCCTAATGTGAGGTCTGACATGAAAATGATAAGAAGAGTTCTTTTGTTGTTGCTGTTATTTTTAGAGAGAAAGAGTATGAGGGGGGGGAGTATGAAAGGGAGAGAGAGACTCCCATGCAGGCTCTATGCCCAATGCTGAGCCTGACAAGGGACTTGATCTCATAACCCTGAGATTATGACCTGAGCCAAAATCAAGAAATTAGATGCTTAACCTACTGAGCCACACAAGTGCCCTGATAAAAAAAAGTTTCAATAGGTACTACCAAAACTCATTATTTCATAAATATTCTGAGGCATCAAATATATTTCATAATACTCTGTACTTTTGGGTTACTTATAAATACACTTAATTCATAAGAATAAACCAAACAATAAAAATGCAAAAAAATGCATAGGTACAAGATTATTCCTTACAGTATTATTTGCAATTGCAAAATATTTAAAACCATCTAAGTGTTCAAGAATAGGACATTGGTTGAATAAACTAAAGTATATACCATGAACTGTGGTATAGTATAATCTATGGTATATAATGTAGTATAAGCTGCTTTATGTATTTGTGAAAAATAATAGATATTTCTTAAAACTGACAAGAAGAGATTTCTAGGAGCTAATGTTTAAGTGAAAAACTCTTTAAAAAATCGTGTATTTAATATGCTAACTTTTGGATCAGAAGGAAGAAACCAGGGGAAAAAAATTGAAAAATAGGTATTAACTTTACAAAATGGAGCACAGGAAAAATAAGCATGAAATTAATATAGTGAGCTACTATATAAGAAGACAGGGGTGGAAGAGAGGACATGGGAATGTAAGGGGAAGGACATATATCTTTTGCATAATATTCACTTTTGGAAGCAAAAAAAAAGTTAATGTTGTACACATTACAAAAATAAAATTAATAAGGATAAGGCAAAACAACTAAAACTGAAAGCAAACTTAATGAAATGAACTTAGTGAAGGGATAAAAAATAACAACACTAATCCAAATAAGTCCATTTCTTCCAGGTTGCTTAATTTATTGGCATATAGTTATTTATAATAATTTCTGATAATTGTTTCTATTTTCTTGGTGTTAGTCATGATCTCTCCCCCTTTAGTTCATAATTTTATTAATTTGGGTCCTTTCTCTTTCCTTTTGGATAAGTCTGGCCAGTGGTTGATCAATCTTATTAATTGTTTCAAAGAACTAGCTCTAGTTTTGTTAATCTACTCTACTATATTCTTGTTTCTAACTCATTGATCTCTGCTCTAATCTTAATTATTTCTCTTCTTATGTGTGGCTTGGGCTTCAGTTGTTTTTTCTCCAGTTCTTTAAGGTGCAATGTTAGTTGGAGAATTCCAGATTTTTCTATTTGAATGAGGCTTGGATGGCTATTTATTTCCCCTTAGAACTCATACAACAATTCAGTAATGTGGCAAGTTACAAAATTAATGCACAGAAATCAATTGCTTTCCTACACATTAACAATGTAACTGTAGAAAGAGAAATTAGGGAATAGATTCTATTTAGAATAGCACCAAAAACCACAAGATAGCTTAGAATAAACCTAACCAAAGAGGTGAAGGATCTCTATTGGAGAAATTACAGAGCACTTAAGAAAGAAATTGAAGAAGACACAAAGAGATGGAAAAACATTTCATGTTCATGGATCAGAAGAATAAACATTGTTCAAATGTCTTTGCTGCCCAGAGCAATCCATATTTTCAATGCCACCCTGATCAAAATACCAAAGGCATTTTTTCAAAGTGTTGGAACAAACAATCCTAAAATTTGTGTGGAACCAGAAAAGACCCTGAATCACCAAAAGAATGTTGAAAAAGAAAAACAAAGCTGGGGCATCACATTGTCTGACTTCAACCTATATTACAAAGCTGTGATCACCAAGACAACATGGTATTGGCACAAAAACGGACACATAGATCAATGGAACAGAATAGAGAGCCCAGATGTGGACCCTCAACTCTATGGTCAACTAATCTTCAACAAAGCATTATCCATTGGATAATGGAAAAAGCACAGTCCCTCCAATAAATGGTGCTGGGAAAACTGGATGGCTATATACATAAGAATGAAACTCAACCATTCACTTACACCATACACAAATATAAACTCTAAATGGATAAAGGACCCCAATGTGAAATAGGTATCAATCAAAGTCCCAGAGGAAATCATAGGCAGTAACTTCTTTGACACTGGCCATAGCAACTTCTTTCAAAACATGTCTCCAAAGTCAAGGGAAACAAAAGTGAAAATGAACTTTTGGGACTTCATCGAAAGAAAAGGCTTCTGCATGCCAAGGAAACCATCAACAAAACTAAGAGGCAACCCATGGAATGGGAGAAGATATTTGCAAATAACACTGCAGGTAAAGGGGTGATATCTAAGACCTATAAAGAACTTCTCAAACTCAATACCCAAAAAACAATCAAGTCAAAAAATCAGCAGAAGATATGAACAGATACTTCTTCAAAGAAGACAAACAAAGGGCTAACAGAAACATGAAAAAATCATTATCAGTAGCCATCAGGGAGATTCAAATCAAAACCACATTGAGATACCACCTTACACCAGTTAGAATGGCAAAAATTGACAAGGCAAGCAACAACAAACATTGGAGAGGTTGTAGAGAAAAGGGAACCCTCTCTTACACTATTGGTGGGAATACAAGATGGTATGTCCACTTTAGAAAACAGTGTGAAGCTTCCTCAAAAAGTTAAAAATATAAACAATGAATCTTGGGACACTGAAAAAATAAAATGGAAAAAAAAAAAAAAAGAAAGACATGTAGGAACATAGGAAGAAAATGCAGATTGGGAACCAGGGAGAAAAGGAGGTTCTGAAGTGCAGTTGCTAAAGGGAATTTGAAGAGCAAATTCAGACACACTAAATTTTAAGTTACTGTTCCATACTGTAATGGAACTCCTCTTCTATTACTAACACCTTATTTCATCTTTCCTTTTTTTTTTATAAACATATAATGTATTTTTATCCCCAGGGGTACAGGTCTGTGAATCATCAGGTTTACACACTTCACAGCACTCACAATAGCACATACCCTCCCCAATGTCCATAACCCCCTCCCCCCTCCCACCTCACCTCTCCCCAGCAACCCCCAGTTTGTTTTGTGAGATTAAGAGTCATTTATAGTTTGTCTCCCTCCCAATCCCATCTTGTTTCATTTATTCTTCTCCTATCCCCCTAGCCCCTCATGTTGCATCCCCACGTCCTCATATCAGGGAGATCATGTGATAGTTGTCTTTCTCCGATTGACTTATTTCACTAAGCATGATACCCTCTAGTTCCATCCACATCGTCGCAAATGGCAAGATTTCATTTCTTTTGATGGATGCATAGTATTCCATTGTGTATATATACCACATCTTCTTTATCCATTCATCTGTTGATGGACATCTAGGTTCTTTCCATAGTTTGGCTATTGTAGACATTGCTGCTATAAACATTCGGGTGCACGTGCCCCTTTGGATCACTACATTTGTATCTTTAGGGTAAATACCCAGTAGTGCAATTGCTGGGTCATAGGGTAGTTCTATTTTCAACTTTTTGAGGAACCTCCATGCTGTTTTCCAGAGTGGTTGCACCAGCTTGCACTCCCACCAACAGTGTAGGAGGGTTCACCTTTCTCCGCATCCTCGCCAGCATCTCTCATTTCCTGACTTGTTAATTTTAGTCATTCTGACTGGTGTGAGGTGATATCTCATTGTGGTTTCGATTTGTATTTCCCTGATGCCGAGTGACGTGGAGCACTTTTTCATGTGTCTGTTGGCCATCTGGATGTCTTCTTTGCAGAAATGTCTGTTCATGTCCTCTGCCCATTTCTTGATTGGATTGTTTGTTCTTTGGGTGTTGAGTTTGCTAAGTTCCTTATAGATTTTGGATACTAGGCCTTTATCTGATATGTCGTTTGCAAATATCTTCTCCCATTCTGTCAGTTGTCTTTTGGTTTTGTTAATTGTTTCCTTTGCTGTGCAAAAGCTTTTGATCTTGATAAAATCCCAATAGTTCATTTTGCCCTTGCTTCCTTTGCCTTTGCCGATGTTCTTAGGAAGATGTTGCTGCGACTGAGGTCAAAGAGGTTGCTGCCTGTGTTCTCCTCAAGGATTTTGATGGATTCCTTTCTCACATTGAGGTCCTTCATCCATTTGGAGTCTATTTTCGTGTGTGGTGTAAGGAAGTGGTCCAATTTCATTTTTCTGCATGTGGCTGTCCAATTTTCCCAGCACCACTTATTGAAGAGGCTGTCTTTTTTCCATTGAACATTCTTTCCTGCTTGGTTCAAGATAAGTTGACCATAGAGTAGGGGGTCTATTTCTGGGCTCTCTATTCTGTTCCATTGATCTATGTGTCTGTTTTTGTGGCAGTACCATGCTGTCTTGATGATGACAGCTTTTTAATAGAGCTTGAAGTCCGGACTTGTGATGCCACCAACTTTGGCTTTCTTTTTCAATATTCCTTTGGCTATTCGAGGTCTTTTATGGTTCCAAATAAATTTGAGGATTATTTGTTCCATTTCTTTGAAAAAAATGGATGGTATTTTGATAGAGATTGCATTAAATGTGTAGATTGCTTTAGGTAGCATAGACATTTTCACAATATTTATTCTTCGAATCCAGGAGCATGGAACATTTTTCCATTTCTTTGTGTCTTCCTCAATTTCTTTTTTTTTTATTCGTTTGTTTATTTACAGCATAACAGTGTTCATTGTTTTGGCATCACACCCAGTGCTCCATGCAGTACGTGCCCTCCCTATTACCTACCACCTGGTTCCTCAACCTCCCACCCCCCCGCCCCTTCAAAACCCTCTGGTTGATTTTCAGAGTCCATAGTCTCTCATGGTTCATTTCCCCTTCCAGTTTCCCTCAACTCCCTCTCCTCTCCATCTCCCCATGTCCTCCATGTTATTTGTTATGCTCCACAAATAAGTGAGACCATATGATACTTGACTCTCTCTGCTTGACTTATTTCGCTCAGCATAATTTCTTCCAGTCCCGTCCATGTTGCTACAAAAGTTGGGTATTCATCCTTTCTGATGGAGGCATAATAGTCCATTCTATATATGGACCACATCTTCCTTATCCATTCATCCGTTTAAGGGCATCTTGGCTCTTTCCAGAGTTTGGTGAGTGTGGCCATTGCTGCAATAAACATTGGGGTACAGATGGCCCTTCTTTTCACTACATCTGTATCTTTGGGGTAAATACCCAGCAGTGCAATTGCACGGTCATAGGGAAGCTCTATTCTTAATTTCTTCAGGAATCTCCACACTGTTCTCCAAAGTGGCTGCACTAACTTGCATTCCCACCAACAGTGTAAGAGGGTTCCCCATTCTCCACATCCTCTCCAACACATATTGTTTCCTGTCTTGCTAATTTTGGCCATTCTAACTGGTGTCAGGTGGTATCTCAATGTGGTTTTAATTTGAATCTCCCTGATGGCTAGTGATGATGAACATTTTTTCATGTGTCTGATACCCATTTGTATGTCTTCGTTGGAGAAGTGTGTGTTCATATCTTCTGCCCATTTTTTGATATGATTTTCTGTTTTGTGTGTATTGAGTTTGAGAAGTTCTTTATAGATCCTGGATATCAACCTTTTGTCTGTACTGTCATTTGCAAATATCTTCTCCCATTCCATGGGTTGCCTTTTTGTTTTGTTGACTGTTTCCTTTGCTATGCAGAAACTTTTGATCTTGATGAAGTCCTAAAAGTTCATTTTTGATTTTGTTTCCTTGGTCTTTGGAGACATATCTTGAAAGAAGTTGCTGTGGCTGATATCGAGGAGGTTACTGCCTATGTTCTCCTCTAGGATTCTGATAGATTCCTGTCTCACATTGAGGTCTTTTATCCATTTCGAGTTTATCTTTGTGTACGGTGTAAGAGAATGGTCCAGTTTCATTCTTCTACATATCGCTGTCCAGTTTTCCCAGCACCCTTTATTGAAGAGACTGTCTTTTTTCCATTGAATATTTTTTCCTGTTTTGTCGAAGATTATTTCACCATAGAGTTGAGGGTCCATATCTGGGCTCTCCACTCTATTCCACTGGTCTATGTGTCTGTTTTTATGCCAGTACCATGCTGTCTTGGTGATCACAGCTTTGTAGTAAAGCTTGAAATCGGGTAACATGATGCCGCCAGTTTTGTTTTGTTTTTCAACATTTCCTTAGCAATTCGGGGTCTCTTCTGATTCCATACAAATTTTAGGATTATTTGCTCCAGCTCTTTGAAAAATATCGGTGGAATTTTGATCAGAATGGCATTAAAAGTATAGATTGCTCTAGGCAGTATAGACATTTTAACAATGTTTATTCTTCCAATCCAAGAGCATGGAACGGTCTTCCATCTTTTTGTGTCTTCTTCAATTTCTTTCATGAGTGTTCTGTAGTTCCTCGAGTACAGGTCCTTTACCTCTTTGGTTAGGTTTATTCCCAGGTATCTTATGGTTCTTGGTGCTATAGTAAATGGAATCGATTCTCTAATTTCCCTTTCTGTATTTTCATTGTTAGTGTATAAGAAAGCCACTGATTTCTGTACATTGACTTTGTATCCTGCCACGTTACTGAATTGCTGTATGAGTTCTAGTAGTTTGGGGGTGGAGCCTTTGGGGTTTTCCATATAAAGAATCATGTCATCCGTGAAGAGAGAGAGTTTAACTTCTTCATTGCCAATTTGGATACCTTTGATTTCTCTTTGTTGTCTGATTGCCGTTGCTAGGACTTCTAATACTATGTTGAACAAGAGTGGTGAGAGTGGGCATCCTTGTCGTGTTCCTGATCTCAACGGGAAGGCTGCAAGCTTTTTCCCATTGAGGAGGATATTTGCTGTGGGTCTTTCATAGATAGATTTTATGAAGTTCAGGAATGTTCCCTCTATCCCTATACTTTGAAGCGTTTTCATCAGGAACGGATGCTGGATTTTGTCAAATGCTTTTTCTGCATCAATTGAGAGGACCATGTGGTTCTTCTCTCTTCTCTTATTGATTTGTTCTATCACATTGATTGATTTGCGAATGTTGAACCAACCTTGCAACCCAGGGATGAATCCCACCTGGTCATGGTGGATAATCTTTTTAATGTGCTGCTGGATCCTGTTTGCTAGGATCTTGTTGAGAATCTTTGCATCCATATTCATCAGGGATATTGGTATGAAATTCTCGTTTTTGTTTGGGTCTTTGCCTGGTTTGGGGATCAGGGTAATGCTGGCTTCATAAAAAGAGTCTGGAAGTTTTCCTTCTGCTTCAATTTTTTGAAACTGCTTCAGGAGAATAGGTGTTATCTCTTCTTTGAAAGTTTGGTAGAATTCCCCAGGGAATCAGTCAGGTCCTGGGCTCTTGTTTTTTGGGAGGTTTTTGATCACTGCTTCAATCTCATTACTAGATATCGTTCTATTCAGGTTGTCAATTTCTTCCTGGTTCAATTTTGGGAGTTTGTAGTTTTCCAGGAATGCATCCATTTCATCTAGGTTGCTTAGCTTATTGGCATATAACTGTTGGTAATAATTTCTGATGATTGTTTCTATTTCCTTGGTGTTAGTTGTGATCTCTCCCTTTTCATTCATAATTTTATTAATTTGGGCTTTCTCGCTTTTCTTTTGGATTAGTGTGGCCAATGGTTTATCGATCTTATTCTTTCAAAAAACCAGCTTCTAGTTTCATTGATACGTTCTACTGTATCTCTTGTTTCTACCTCATTGATCTCTGCTCTAATCTTGATTATTTCCCTTCTTGCGTGTGGAGTTGGCTTGATTTGTTGTTGATTCTCCAGTTCTTTAAGGTGTAGAGACAGCTGGTGTATTCTGGATTTTTCAATTTTTTTGAGGGAGGCTTGGATGGCTATGTATTTCCCCCTTAGAACCGCCTTTGCTGTATCCCATAGGTTTTGGACCAAAGTGTCTTCATTCTCATTGGTTTCCATGAATTGTTTAAGTTCTTCTTTGATCTCCTGGTTGATCCAAGCATTCTTAAGCAAGGTGGCCTTTAGCGTCCAGGTGTTTGAGTTCCTTCTGAACTTTTCCTTGTGATTGAGTTCCAGTTTCAAAGCATTGTGATCTGAGAATATGCAGGGAATAATGTCAGTCTTTTGGTATCAGCTGAGTCCTGCTTTGTGACCCAGTATGTGGTCTATTCTGGAGAAGGTTCCATGTGCACTTGAGAAGAATGAGTATTCTGTTGTTTTAGGGTGGAATGTTCTGTATATGTCTATGAGGTCCATCTGGTCCAATGTTTCATTCAATGCTCTTATTTCTTTATTAATTTTCTGCTTCGATGATCTGTCTATTTCTGAGAGAGACGTATTAAGATCTCCTACTATTATTGTATTCATATCAATATGACTCTTTATCTTGATTAATAGTTTTCTTATGTAATTTCTTCCTCAATTTCTTTCATGAGTACTTTGTAGTTTTCTGCATATAGATTCTTAGCCTCTTTGGTTAGGTTTATTCCTAGGTATCTTATAGTTTTGGGTGCAATTGTAAATGGGATTGCCTCCTTAATTTCTCTTTCTTCTGTCTTGTTGTTGGTGTACAGAAATGCAACTGATTTCTGTGCATTGATTTTATATCCTGACACTTTACTGAATTCCTGTACAAGTTCTATCAGTTTTGGAGTGGAGTCTTTTGGGTTTTCCACATACTGTATCATATCATCTGCAAAGAGTGATAGTTTGACTTCTTCTTTGCCAATTTGGATGCCTTTAATTTCTTTTTGTTCTCTGATTGCTGAGGCTAGGACTTCTAGTACTATGTTGAATAGCAGTGGTGATAATGGACATCCCTGCTGTGTTCCTGGCCTTAGCGGAAAAGCTTTCAGTTTTTCTCCATTGAGAATGATATTTGTGGTGGGTTTTTCATAGATGGCTTTGATGATATTGAGGTATGTGCCCTCTATCCCTACACTTTGAAGAGTTTTGATCAGGAAGGGATGCTGTACTTTGTCAAATGCTTTTTCAGCATCTATTGAGAATACCATATGGTTCTTGTTCTTTCTTTTATTAATGTGTTCTATCACATTGATTGATTTGCGGATGTTGAACCAACCCTGCAGCCCTGGAATAAATCCCACTTGATTGGGGCGCCTGGGTGGCTCAGTGGGTTAAGCCTCTGCCTTTGGCTCAGGTCATGGTCTCAGGGTCCTGGGATCGAGCCCCACATCAGGCTCTCCGCTCAGCGGGGAGCCTGCTTCCTCCTCTCTCTCTGCCTGCTGTTCTGCCTCCTTGTGATCTCTCTCTCTCTCTCTGTCAAATAAATAAAAAATTAAAAAAAAATCCCACTTGATCGTGGTGAATAATCCTTTTAATGTACTGTTGAATCCTATTGGCTAGTATTTTGGTGAGAAATTTTGCATCTGTGTTCATCAAGGATATTGGTCTGTAGTTCTCTTTTTTGGTGGGATCCTTGTCTGGTTTTGGGATCAAGGTGATGCTGGCCTCATAAAATGAGTTTGGAAGTTTTCCTTCCGTTTCTATTTTTTGGAACAGTTTCAGGAGAATAGGAATTAGTTCTTCTTTAAATGTTTGGTAGAATTCCCCTGGGAAGCTGTCTGGCCCTGGGCTTTTGTTTGTTTGGAGATTTTTGATGACTGTTTCAATCTCCTTACTGGTTATGGGCCTGTTCAGGTTTTCTATTTCTTCCTGGTTCAGTTGTGGTAGTTTATATGTCTCTAGGAATGCATCCATTTCTTCCAGATTGTCAAATTTGCTGGTGTAGGGTTGCTCATAGTATGTTCTTATAATTGTCTGTATTTCGTTGGTGTTAGTTGTGATCTCTCCTCTTTCATTCATGATTTTATTGATTTGGGTCCTTTCTCTTTTCTTTTTGATGAGTCTGGCCAGGGGTTTATCAATCTTATTGATTCTTTCAAAGAACCAGCTCCTAGTTTCATTGATTTTTTCTATTGTTTTTTTGGTTTCTATTTCATTGATTTCTGCTCTGATCTTTATGATTTCTCTTCTCCTGCTGGGTTTAGGGTTTCTTTCTTGTTCTTTCTCCAGCTCCTTTACGCGTAGGGTTAGGTTGTGTACTTGAGACCTTTCTTGTTTCTTGAGAAAGGCTTGTACTGCTATATATTTTCCTCTCAGGACTGCCTTTGCTGTGTCCCACAGATTGTGAACCATTGTGTTTTCATTATCATTTGTTTCCACGAATTTTTTCAATTGTTCTTTAATTTCCTGGTTGACCCATTCATTCTTTAGAAGGATGCTGTTAAGTCTCCATGTATTTGGGTTCTTTCCAGCTTTCCTCTTGTGATTGATTTCTAGCTTCAGAGCACTGTAGTCTGAAAATATGCAGGGAATGATTCCAATCTTTTGATACCAGTTGAGACCTGATTTGTGACCCAGGATGTGATCTATTCTGGAGAATGTTCCATGTGTACTAGAGAAGGATGTGTATTCTGTTGCTTTGGGATGAAATGTTCTGAATATATCTGTGATGTCCATCTGGTCCAATGTGTCATTTAAGGCCTTTATTTCCTTGTTGATCTTTTACTTGGATGATCTGTCCATTTCAGTGAGGGGAGTGTTCAAGTCCCCTACTATTATTGTATTATTATTGATGTGTTTCTTTGATTTTGTTATTAATTGGTTGATATAGTTGGCTGCTCCCACGTTAGGGGCATAGATATTTAAAATGGTTAGATCTTCTTGTTGGACAGACCCTTTGAGTATGATATAGTGTCCTTCCTCATCTCTTATTATAGTCTTTGGCTTAAAATCTAATTGATCTGATATGAGGATTACCACCCCAGCTTTCTTCTGATGCCCATTAGCATGGTATATTGTTTTCCACCCCCTCACTTTAAATCTGGAGGTGTCTTCGCATCTAAAATGAGTTTCTTGTAGGCAACAAACTGATGAGTTTTGTTTTTTATCCATTCTGATACCCTGTGTCTTTTGATTGGGGCACTTAGCCCATTAACATTCAGGGTAACTATTGAGAGATATGAATTTAGTGCCATTATTAGCCTGTAAGGTGACTGTTACTGTATATTGTCTCTGTACCTTTCTGATGTACTACTTTTAGGCTCTCTCTTTGCTTAGAGGACCCCTTTCAATATTTCCTGTAGAGCTGGTTTGGTGTTTGCAAATTCTTTCCGTTTTTGTTTGTCCTGGAAGCTTTTTATCTCTCCTTCTATTTTCAATGATAGCCTAGCTGGATAGAGTATTCTTGGCTGCATGCTTTTCTCATTTAGTGCTCTGAATATATCATGCCAGCTCTTTCTGGCCTCCCATGTCTCTGTGGATAAGTCTGCTGCCACTCTAATATTTTTACCATTGTATGTTACAGACTTCTTTTCCCGGGCTACTTTCAGGATTTTCTCTTTGTCACTAAGACTTGTAAATGTTACTATTAGGTGACGGGGTGTGGGCCTATTCTTGTTGACTTTGAGGGGGATTCTCTGGACCTCCTGGATTTTGATGCTTGTTCCCTTTGCCATATTAGGGAAATTCTCTCCAATAATTCTCTCCAATAGACCTTCTGCTCCCCTCTCTCTTTCTTCTTCTTCTGGAATCCCAATTATTCTAATGTTGTTTTGTCTTATGGTGTCACTTATCTTTCGAATTCTCCCCTTATGGTCCAGTAGCTGTTTGTCCTTCTTTTGCCCAGCTTCTTTATTCTCTATCATTTGGTCTTCTATATCACTAATTCTTTCTTCTACCTCCTTTATCCTAGCAATGAGAGCCTCCATTTTTGATTGCACCTCATTAATAGCTTTTTTGATTTCAACTTGGTTAGATTTTAGTTCTTTAATTTCTCCAGAAAGGGCTTTTGTATCTCCAGAGAGGGTTTCTCTAATATCTTCCATGCCTTTTTCGAGCCTGGCTAGAACATTCAGAATCATCATTCTGAACTCTTGATCTGACATATTACCAATGTCTGTGTGGATTAGGTCCCTAGCCTTCGGTACTGCCTCTTGTTCTTTTGTTTGTGGTGATTTTTTCCGCCTTGTCATTTTGTCCAGCTAAGAGGATATGAAGGATCAAATAAAATACTAAAAGGGTGGCAAAGACCCCAGAAAAATGTGCTGTAACCAAATCAGAAGAGACCCCATATTGTGGGGGGGAGAAAGGGGATAAAAAGAGGTTCAGGAAAAAAAAGGAAAAAAATTTAAAAAATAAAACAAAGAAAAAATATAAAAGGAAAGAAAAAAATATATTTTAGATAAACTAGTCAAAAAACATTAAAAAAGAAAAGGGTAAAAGTTTTAAAAAATTTAGCAGAAGAAGAAAAAAGAAAGAAAAAAAATTGAATTAACCACAAGACTAAAGAATCATGGGGAGAAAGCCATGAGTTCCGTGCTTTGCTTTCTCCTCCTCTGGAATTCCACTGCTGTCTTAGGAATTGAAGCTGCTTTCTCCTTGATAGATGAACTTTGTCCTGGCTGGATATTTTGTTGATCTTCTGGGGGAGGGGCCTGTTGCAGTGACTCTCAAGTGTCTTTGCCGGAGGCGGAATTGCACCACCCTTACCAGGGGCTGGACTAAGTAATCTGCTCGGGTTCACTTTTGGGAGCTTCTGTTCTCTGAACGCTTTCCCTAGAGTTCCGGAGAATGGGAATGAAAATGGTGGCCTCCTAGTCTCCAGCCCGGAGGAGCTGAGAGCCCGGGGCCCCACTCCTCAGTGCGCCCCCAGAGGACAGCACCCAATAACTCCCGTATCCCCAGCCTCCAGCCGCACTCCGAGCTCACCCAGCCCACAACCAGTTCAAGGTAACCCCGAGCTGAGAGTTCAGTCCTCGGCTCTGTCTCTGTAGCCGGCTTCTCTGTTCTAACACCTGCGAGATCTGTGACTCTCCAACACCCCCGATCCTTCTGTGACTCTGCGGGACCTGGGGCCACGCTGACCCCGCGTGGGCTTCACCCCGGTTTAGCCTCTGGAGCAATGTCCCTCAGTAGAACAGACTTTTAAAAGTCCTGATTTTGTGCTCTGTTGCTCCGCCGCTTGCCAGGAGCCGGCCCCTTCCCCCGTGGGCTATCTTCCCATCCATTAACACCTTATTTTAAAAATTATTGCTGATACTTTAGAATGGGAATGATTTACAGGTGGTTCCACTTCTGAACCAACAGAGCCTACAAAGAGAAAAGAACACCATAGGTGAAGGATATAGGGTGGATGGGAAATTCCTCATCAACAGAAAACTAAGTGACTTTTAGGGGGAAAAAGTAGAGCTACCCGGGAGGGGAGGCGAACCATAAGAGACTATGGACTCTGAAAAACAACCTGAGGGTTTTGAAGGGTCAGGGGTGGGAGGTTGGGGGAACAGGTGGTGGGTGATGGGGAGGGCACGTTTTGCATGGAGCACTGGGTGTTGTGCAAAAAGAATGAATACTGTTACGCTGAAAAAATTAATAAAAGGGGGAAGTAAATTGTCTTAAAAAAAAAAAAAAAAAAAAAAAAAAAAAAAAAAGAGTGTCTCCCCAAAATTCAAAAAAAAAAAAAAAAAAAAAAGTAGAGCTACCCTATGACCCAGCAATTGCACTACTGTGTATTTACCCCCTACAGATGTAGTGAAAAGAAAGGTCACATGCACCCTGGTGTTCATAGCAGCAATGTCCACAACAGCCAAACTGGAAAGACCCAAAATGCCCTTCAACAGATGAATGGATAAAGAAAATGTGGTCTGTATATGTGCTATCATGAGTGCTGTGAAGTGTGTAAACCTGGTGATTCACAGACCTGTACCCCTGGGGATAAAAATACATTATATGTTTATTAAAAAAAAAAGAGAGAGAAAGGATGAATATGAATACCCAACTTTTGTAGCAACATGGACAGGACTGGAAGTGATTATGCTGAGTGAAATAAGTCAAGCAGAGAGACTCAAGTATCATATGGTTTCACTTATTTGTGGAGCATAACAAATGACATGGAGGACATTGGGAGATGGAGAGGAGAAGGAAGTTGAGGGAAATTGGAAGGGGAGACGAACCATAAGAGACTATGGACTGTGAAAAACAACCTGAGGGATTTGAAGGGGCAGGGGTGGGAAGTTGGGAGAACCAGGTGGTGGGTAATAGGGAGGGCACGTATTACATGGAGCACTGGGTGTTGTGCAAAAACAATGAATACTGTTACGCTGAAAAAATAAATTAATTAATTTAAAAAAAAAAGAAAATGTGGTCTGCATATACAGTGGAATATTACCCAGTCATCAAAAAGGATGAATACCCAAATTTTGCATTAACATGGAAGAACTGGAGGAGATTATGCTAAGTGAAATAAGTCAAGTAGAGAAAATCAATTATCAGATCATTTCACTTATTTGTGGAACCTAAGGAGTAGCACGGAGGACATAAGAAGTGAGGGAAAAAAGAAGGCGGGGGGCATCATATGGGAAGATGAGCCATGAAAGACTATGTACTCTGAGAAACAAACAGGGTTTTAGAGGGGAGGGATGTGGAGAGATGGGTTAGCCTGATGATGGGTATTAATGAGGGCGCGTATTGCATGGAGCACTGGGTGTTACATGCAAACAATGAATAATGGAACACTACGTCCAAAACTAATGATGTTACTAAGAAGGGCATATATTGTATGGAGCACTGGGTGTGGTGCATAAACAATGAATTACAGATCACTGAAAAAATTTAATTTAATTTAAAAAAATAATAAAATCTTTTTAAAAGAAAAAAAATCTAGTGATGTCCTGTATGGTGACTAATATAACATAATTTTTAAAAAAAGAAAAACACTAAATAGTTTGAATAGATTTATTTTATGTGCTACAAAGTTCCTTAACAAGGTTGGAGCATTGTAGGATTGAACAAATACATAAATCTGTTGATGTTCTAAGATTTAAGAATAGCATTGGAAGAAAGATCATATACATATGAAATGTAGGAAGGCAAGAAGGAAACTTGAGGGAGGAGAATTGAAGGTGTCCAAAACTCCTCATAACTTCTAAAACATGCATAGGTACAATATATGCATATGTATGTTCACATGCAAGTGAATGTATGAATATGTGTACAACTGTGTGCATATACACACACACACACACACACACACACACACATATATATATACATTAGCACATATATATAAAATTAAGGAGTGCAGGTCCAAGTTAAAATCCTATGTGTAATCTTTCAGGATCAACCCATAGAAAATTACAAAGCTTTTACATGGCAGTTATCATGTGAAAAAGCTTCCTACCCCACAGTAGACCTAAAGCATAGCCAGTACACTGATCTCTGGAAGGAAGTACAATCATGAATTCAGGCCTCTTCAGGTCAGCATTCCCTAGACCAGCTTCTCCATTCATGGATCTTAATAAAGCACTGGGCTTTATTTCTATTCTATTCAGGTGACTCTGCTTAGACTACCTTATTGGGGAAGTCTTGAATACAATTTTTTCCTTTCTGACTCATTTTTCAGTACTTTCTCTCTTAGCCCTCCCTAACCCCTCCCCCCCCCCATATCCTGGGGCCATAAAATGGCAAGAGCCTTTTGTTTGGGGATCCTCAGTATTGAGAAACAATTCTCTCCATTTGTGATGAAACAATGAACATTCCCTCATTCCTTCAATGCGGAAAAATGGAACATTGCTAAAGCTGGACCTTTCCTGTTTAGACTCTTGCTTATATATGATCACAGTAATTGAATAAAGATTTAAAGCTTTCAGTTTGGCTTGTTATCTTAATTGCCTATTTAACAACCAACAGTGCATTCTCTGACAAACTGGTGAAATGAGCTGAGTGGTTAATAAAGCACATTGACTTTCTAGAGGATAAATATACTCAGTTTCCCACAAGGCACTTTTGAGGGGTGTTAGAGAAGTCCATCAGACTCTCCAGTGATGTTAGTGGATCATTTGTAAGAGTATGAGATTTTCATGGACACTTCATCAGCTGTGCTAATACATCTCAAGAAGTACTACTGGAGTCTGGGGTTGCTTTGATAGTGCTAATGACTGTTTACATAAGCTTTTCGGGTATTAGGGCAATCACTGGATGCTCCCCTTTAGACTCTAATTCCCTGATCAAATTCACGTGGTGGTCCAAAATATAGATCTAAAAGAGAGTGTCCAGGAAAGCTAGAGAAGCAATTCCCTAGCTACTGATACAGTCCTTCAGTGATAACAAAATTCACTAGACTCCTGAATGTTGACTTGTACCCAATTACTACTGTTAGCTGTAAATATGTCCCTGACACCAAAAGACAGCCTACAATATGCAAATTTTTGTTAAGATTCATGCCTAAAATAAAAAAGAATGAAGAGCCCTTTGGGATTATTTCATCAAGCAATCTGAAGCTCTCAGAGACTTGGATAGTTGCCTCTGTGTTGAAGGAGGTAATCTTGATAAACTTAATGAAAATGACAACTCTTGGGTGTGCCATTAAAGATCCCCACTTCCACAGTACAATAACAGCAGCCACTTTGCCTAAGGAAGAGGAAGAAGATGGCACTGGGATGAAAGAATGCAAGCACTCAACATCATCTGTATTTTCAGCTGGATAGTATAAGGACATTGAGTGCTTTGGCTCACATGATGAATTCTTTAGCATTGAATAACATGGTTGAATCATACTTGCAAGGGAGTATAGTTTCCTGTGAGCCATGCTAGTGGTCTCTTAGATGTACAAATGAAGTATGAAAACAATACACGATGAGATGGTTAGTAAGACTATTTCTAGTTTTTCAGTAATTATTTTGTTGTTGTTCATACAATTCTTATTGGTTATTAAACTAAGTTAACTCTTTAAGCCTCCTCATAAGGCCATGTTAATCAGTTTGAGACTTAATTCAGATCTTTACTGACAATCATTGCATTTGGAAAACACACCTGCTGCCTAGAGAGTAAAGACTGACCAGCAGAAAGAATAATATAAAAATGGTGAGGCTGTGCCCTCCTCTAGACCATTTAGACTAGGACCTCCCGAATAAATCTCTGGGTCTGGTTACTCAACAGTAGGTTCCCAAAGAGGAGACTCATGGGCTCTCCTACAAAGGAACTCATGTACCACGTGCACCAGCAGGCTGTTCAATAAGGGTCTTCAAAGTGGTGACCCTTTATGATATGAGTTCTGTTCTTTCTCCTCCTTCCGGAGAATCTGGGGGTGAATAATTCAGCCCTGACAACTTTTAAACAGGTGTCCCCCCCTTTCAGAAATAAACAAGTCTAGGGGTTGGGTCAAGGTTCCAGAGTTCTGAGTGGAAAATATTGGTCCTACACCAACTTCAGAGTTCAATTTATTAGGCCTTCCAGATATTGGTGTATAGTTAGCTGTGATCCCCATAATTCTTGACACTATAACATAGGGGTATGGGGCTGAACCATGTCCCCTTCTGCCAAAAATAAAGAATTCCTATCTGCCATTACTTCAGAATGTGACTTCATTTGGAAATAGGGCCTTTACAGAAGTAATCAAGTTAAAATGGGGTGCTGGGAAAATTGGACAGCTATGTAGAGAAGAATGAAGCTTAACCATTCTCTTACACCATACACAAAGATAAATTCGAAATGGATGAAAGAACTCAATGTGAGGCAGGAATCTACCAAAATCCTAGGGGAGAACATAAGCAGTAACCTCTTCAACATCGGCCACAGCAACTTCTTTCAAGACATGTCTCCAAACACAAAGGAAACTAAAGCAAAAATGAACTTTTGGGACTTCATCAAGAGAAAAAGTTTCTGCACAGCAAAGGAAACAATCAACAAAACAAAGAGGCAACCCACGGAATGGGAGAAGATATTTGCAAATGACATTACAGACAAAGGGCTGATATCTAAGATCTATAAAGAACTCCTCAAACTCAACACACACAAGACAGATAATTACGTAAAAAAAATGGGCAGGAGACATGAACAGACACTTCTCCAATGAAGAAATACAAATGGCTAACAGACATATGAAAAAATGTTCATCATCACTAGCCATCAGGGAGATTCAAATCAAAACCACATTGAGACACCACATTACACCAGTTAGGATGGCCAAAACTAATGAGACAAGAAACAACAAGTGTTGGAGAGGATGTGGAAAAAGGGGACCCCTCTTACACTGTTTGTGGGAATGCAAGTTGATACAGCCACTTTGGAAAACAGTGTGGAGATTCCTTAAGAAATTAAAAATAGAGCTTCCCTATGACCCTGCAATTGCACTACTGGGTGTTTACTCCAAAGATACAGATGTACTGAAAAGAAGGGCCATCCATCCCCAGGGTTCATAGCAGCAATGGCTACAGTCACCAAACTGTGGAAAGAGACAAGATGCCCTTCAATGGCTGAATGGATAAAGAAGATATGGTTCATACATACAATGGAGTATTATGCCTCCATCAGAAAAGTTGAATACCCAACTTTTGTATCAACATGGACAGGAGTAGAGGAAATTATACTGAGTGAAATAAGTCAAGCAGAGAGAGTCACTTACTTGTGGAGCATAAGGAATAACACAGAGGACATTGGCAGGAGAGGAGATGTTAGTTGGGGGACATCAGAAGGGGAGACAAACCATGAGAGACTGTGGACTCTGAGAAACAAACTGAGGGTCTTTGAGGGGAGGGGGGATGGGAGATTGGATGAGCCTGGTGGTAGGTATTAAGGAGGGCATGTATTGCATGGAGCATTGGGTGTGGTGCCTAAACAATGAATCTTGGAACACTGGAAAAAAAATTAAATAAAAAAAAATGCTTCTCATTACTTGGCATCAAGGAAATACAAATCAAAACAAAATGGATACCACCTCACACCAGCCAGAATTGCTAAAATTAACATGACAGGAAACAACAAATGTTGGCAAGGATGCAGAGAAAGAGGAGACCTGTTACACTGTTGGTGGGAATGCCAAGCTGGTGCAGCCAGTCTGAAAAATATTGTGGAGGTTCCTTAAGAAGGTGGGAATGCAAGCTGGTGCAACCACTCTGGAAAACAGCATGGAGGTTCCTCAAAAGGTTGAAAATAGAACTACCCTATGACCCAGCAATTGCACTACTGGGTATTTACCCTAAAGATACAAACATAGTGATCTGAAGGGGCACGTGTACCTGAATGTTTATAGCAGCAATGTCTACAATAGCCAAACTATGGAAAGAACCTAGATGTCCATCAACAGATGAATGGATCAAGAAGATGTGGTATATATACACAATGGAATACTATGCAGCCATCAAAAGAAATGAAATCTTGCCATTTGCGACGACGTGGATGGAACTAGAGCGTATCATGCTTAGTGAAACAAGTCAATCGGAGAAAGACAACTATCATATGATCTCCCTGATATGAGGACATGGAGAAGCAACATAGGAGAAGAATAAATGAAACAAGATGGGATTGGGAGGGAGACAAACCATAAATGACTCTTAATCTCACAAAACAAACTGGGGGTTGCTGGGGGGAGGTGGGATTGGGAGAGGGGGAGGGGGCTATGGACATTGGGGAGGGGAGGCGAACCATAAGAGACTATGGACTCTGAAAAACAACCTGAGGGTTTTGAAGGGTCAGGGGTGGGAGGCTGGGGGAACAGGTGATGGGTAATAGGGAGGGCACGTTTTGCATGGAGCACTGGGTGTTGTGCAAAAACAATGAATACTGTTACGCTGAAAAAAATTAATAAAATGGAAAAAAAAAAGAAGTTGAAAATAGAGCTAACCTAGGACCCAGCTATTGCACCACTAGGGATTTTCCCAAAGGATACAAACGTAGGGATCTGAAGGGATATCGGCACCTCAATGTTTATAGCTGTAATGTCCACAATAGCCAAACTACGGGAAGAGCCAGATGTCCATCAACAGATGAATGGATAAGAATATGTGGTATAGATACATAATGGAATACTATTCGGCCATCAAAAAGGATGAAATCTTACCTATAACATGGATTTACTATAACATGGTATGTTTTACTATAACATGGATGGAACTGGACGGTATCATGCTGAGCAAAATAAGTCAGTCAGAGAAAGACAATTATCATATGCTTTCTCTCATATGTGGATTTAAGAAAGAAAACAGATAAACATAGGGGAAATGGAAAAATAAAATAAGAGGAAAAGAGAAGGGGAGGCAAATCACAAGAGACTCTTACCTATAGGAAACAAACAGGGTTGCTCATTGGAGGAGAGGTGAGTAGGGAGATGGGGTAGCTGGATGATGAGCATTAAGGAGGGTGCTTGATGTAATGAGCACTGGGTGTTAAATGCAACAGATGAATAAGTGAACTCTATAATGGAAACTAATGCTACATTATGTGTTAACTAATTGAATTTAAATAAGTTATAAATAAATATGACTGTGCATGTGAATATTTATGTATACATGTGTGTATACATATATGTGTGAAAATAAGTATGTGTATATGTATACATATATGCATATGTATATATGTTTATGTATATGTGTGTATATGTATAAATTCTGAGGAGAGTCCGACTCCAGGCCAAAATTCTATGTGTGATCTTTCAGACCCAATGACTGGTAACTAAAAATGCTTTATCTGGCAGTTGTCATGGGGAAAATATCACACCTCGTACTACAGTTGATGCACAGCCAAGATACTATAGACATTGAAGGCAACTGCAGTAATGGGGCAAGGTCCATTTGGGCTGGCCATATCTGCATTCTAGCTCAGAAACATCCAGGAAATTTCTGTATGATGCAGGGGAGACCTCACCTGAGGCATTATATTGTTCAGGCACTTCTACCTAGACCATCTTATCAGATGGGCCTTCAAACCCTTTCTCTTATTAAATTTATTAAGTGAAAGTGGTACCTCGTGAGGCATCACTACAGATTCCCTAGTTCAGAGTTGCTGACAGTGGCCAGCTTGCCTAAGGTGGGGGAGGAAAATGGGAAGGAATATAAAAGTATATAAAAACTGAGACCATCTCCATCTTCAGCTGGGTACTATTTGGGCTCTGACAGTTTGGGCCCACACTTGATGAGTTCCTGGCACTAAAAATATGTATGACTATCTTCCCAGAGAGTATGGTATCCTGGAGAACCATCCTGGTGACCTCCTAGGTAAACAATTAGCAAGTGAGAACAACAGATGACAAGACTGCTGACCAGACTCAGATTTCTAGATTCACTTGTGTCAATCATGTTGATTATCAAGCTCAATTAGACCTCCTCATAAGATCATGTCAGTCCATCTACAACACAATCCATAGCTTAATGCCAAATTTTAGGACATGGTAAAAGTGTCTATGGCCTAGATCAAAAACACTGAGCAATGGAGAGAATGTGATGAAAATGTCAACTCTGATTAACAATCCAGGCAATGGCTTTACAGAGGTCATCTTTGGGTCTGGTTACCAAACAATGGGGTCTCTCGAAGGAACAAACTGGTGGGCTCTCTACCAACAACTCATTGCTAGACATGAGCTATGAGGTTCCCATAAGGCATTAAGGTCTATATAGTAATGGCTACTATGACTAATACAAGTGCTATTCCCTCCAAATAGCCCAGTGAATCTTGAGACATGGGTACTTTGTTTCCTTGATGAAGGAGATAATGTAAAATTTTATTGAGTGAGAGTAGCACCTTGTGGTGTCCATCAGTACGGACCCTCCCTACTTTTATCCAGATCTCTAAGCTTCCAGAAATGAATATGACTAAAGTTTAGACATAGCCAAGAGTTCAAAGGTCAGATTTGAAAGTGGTAAAAAAAATTACATTTTAGATAATGGTAAACAAATTCCTGTGACCCTATAATCCCTGATGAAGGATAAGGAAAAAAAAGAAAATTCTCTGAGTGGTTTGAGGCCCCCAGGCCTCTTTTCTAGACCCAAGTATGGATGAATTTTTTAGGCCACCCCCATTATTATGGCTTCTACTACTGAATATATTATTGGTAGAAATGAACTTTCTATGCCAACCAGTAATTGCATTTACTCTTAACCTCTGATTAGATTTGCTGAAGGCAGAGTATTTTAATGGAGTATGTGAAAAATCATGACCTACAAAACTATTGGCACTTAGCACCATTGTCTACCAAACACAATGTTTTGTGTTTAGCCTAGAGAATAAAAAGGAATTAACGGCCCTCATCGTTGAACTTTAAAAAGCCAACAATATCTGTAAATTATTTCTCTATTTAATAGTTCCATCCGGCCTATGTACAAGACTTTAAGTCTACACTTTAAATTGATTAAGGCTATATAAATTTCCAGTGCTACCTTTGTCATTGGTGGTACCTGACATTACAGTTATGGAGGTCACTGCCCAAAGTGAAGGAAATTGGTATGTTATAGTTGACATCACAAATGCCCTTTTCAGCATCCCTCTTCATGCAGATGATCAGGATTAATTTGTTGTAGATAATATGAATTACATTTTACCACAAATGTTCTTCTACAACACTTCCTAAATTCCTCCAACTATCTATAATCAATGCATGGGTCAAGACCTGGAAAAAGTCCCACTCCTGGAGGGAGTGCTTTCTCTCCAATCTATTGATGAAATCATCCTGGTAGGCCATTCTTACCAATAAGGTACAAGGACCTAAAACCAAAGTAAAATTTCTGGGTGTGATCTATAAAAGGCATAATGTATCATCCCAGAGAAACCAATTGTCATGTTTTGGCCCTCTGTGTCCCCAAAATAAAAATAATCTGAACAGTTAGTAAAACTACTGAGGTACTGCCATACACTCAAATCTATCAGGTTATCATAAAGACTACAACGTTTGGTGGGAGCTCTACTGAACAGGATCACCTGGGGTTCTTAGATGCCATCTTAAATGCCCTTTTTCTGGACCTCTCTGATTTCCATTTTTTGTTTCAGGTACAGATCTCAGTATCATCTGTTTTTGTATGTTGGAACCTAGAGCAGAAGGCCACTACCATAAGTCACAAGGCACTCCTTGGGCTTTGTGTCTGCAATCTGCCTGTTATCTAAAAAGTGTATATCCTTTGTGAGACAATTGTTGGTCTGTTATTGGCCTTGATGAAAACTAAGAACATGACCTCGGTCATGTAATAATCTTCTGATAAGAAATTCCAACTAAAATGTATTAATATATTTCCTTTTGTTCTCCAGTTATGTTAGAGTATTCACACTTTTGGTGGTCAATGTTTAATATTTCTATAAAATATATGCTCAAATATATATTCATAAACCAAAGAGAGTTCTCATGCATTTAACTTAAAACAATATAAAGTTATCTGTAACTATTATACTTACTACTAAGTACTTCCTCCATGAAAGTTTTTTGAACTTGGGTTTCTAACACTGAGTCTTGATGTTTAAGCATAAGATTTTTATCTTGTACTTCATCAAAGGCTACAAAAAGAGATAAATTAATAAGAAAATAGAGCTACCATGAAATCTCTAGATTTCAAATTTATAATAAGTGAATAGAAACATTTTCTCCCATGACTTTTTATAAAGTCATAAATAATCATAATACCAGATCTAATATGAAAATACTGGGAATATTTTTAATAGGTGTATATTGAAGTTGTCTATTTTATAAATACTGTAGGCACTAAGTATGTTTATATTAGACTCTAATTTTGTCAAGTTATTTATACTTTATGTTAATACATATTCATATGCCAAGAATGAGAATGCATATGCAGAAGTTTAGTCAATATAGACTTATTTGTCATTGCAAATATTCAAAATTGTCTAAGTATTCCAAAATGGGAGAATGGTTGAGTAAACTGATGTATATACCATAAACAACACTATCTTCCACAATATATGCAAGTCAAACATTATGCTGTACACCTTAGATTTACACACTGATGCCCTCCATAATACCCACCACCACTGTATGCCAATTATTTCTCAATAAAACTGGAAAAATAGTATAGTACCAATTAGGATAAATTATGGTATGTGTATATGTGCATGTTTAAACCTATAGTATATAGGGGATATAATGTGGTACAAATAACTCTACATATAGTGAGATATTCCCCTTCCATCTGAGCTAATACCAATCCTTATATCACATCATTTCATGGGGAAATGAAACACTGGTTGAAACCTTGGTAGAGCTAGTGCCCTTTCATGTTTAGACTCCTGTTTATATAATTGCAGTAAGTGAATAAAGGCTTTTTACTTTTGATTTGGATTGTTATCTTAAGTGACCTCCTTCACACCTGGCAGCATTCTCTTAGTGACAAATGGTGACCAACAAGTGGCTCAATTAAGCACAATGTCTTTCTGGAAAAGTAAAAAGCATGAAGATCCTATGTTTGAAAGGTAACAGTGGTCCTTTTCTTTAGCCCCAGATTCCATGGTCAAAATGCCAGGTGTGTCAAATTAGAGTTTCAACAGGGACTTTGAGAAATCTAGAGAAGCAATTCCTTGACTAATGCTATTGTCCTCTGATGATAGGACTAAAAATTGTCACATACTCTGTAAGCTAAGTTGCACCCAATGTTTGTTGCTAGCTCTAATGAGGCCCCAGACAATGAAAGACAGCCTATAAAATAGCAAGTTATTGAGACTTGTGGTTAATTAAATGAATATAGAATTCTTTTTTTTTTAAGATTTTATTTATTTATTTGAAAGACAGAAATTACAAGTAGGCAGAGAGGCAGGCAGAGAGAGAGAGGAGGAAGCAGGCTCCCTGCCAAGCAGAGAGCCCGCTGCGGGGCTCAATCCCAGGACCCTGGGATCATGACCTGAGCCGAAGGCAGAGGCTTTAACCCACTGAGCCACCCAGGCGCCCCTGAATATAGAATTCTTTGGGGTTGCTTTGTCCAGTCACCTAAAAAGACCTTAGAGACTTGGGTTCCTTGTTAAAATGATGAAGAAGGTAATTTTGAACTTAGTGAGGGATGGTGGTAATTTGTGGGATACACCACTATGGCACCCTCCTTCAGAATATTATGACCACAGAAAACTTGATCAAGGAGGCATAGAGGAACATCCAAGTTGTTCTTCTTCCTCAATTGGGTGCAATTTGGATTCTGATAGCTTTGGGCACCCATGATGTGTTCCCTATGACTAAAATACATGCTTGGAGACCACTCCTGCAGAGGCACCAGCAGCACTGCAAACTACACTGATGGTCTCTTGGTTTTGCAATGAGAGAGTGAGAGGAGCACATGATAAGATTGTTAACAAGAATTTGGGTTCATTAATTTCATCCCTGATGGTTATTGAGCTCAGCTAAACCTCATTGTAAGGTCAGGTCAAATTTTCAGTGACATAATCCAGATCATAACTAAGAAATTCTTGGGCAGGGAAAAAGCAACTACCAATATAATGAGAGACCATCAAATAGAGTGACATAAAAATGGATAATCGGGCACATATTCCTGGAAGATTTGGGTAACAGCTTTCCCGGGATATCTGGGTATGCTACTAAACATGGGAGTCAAAAGAAAAGATGAATGGACACTCCACCGAGAACTCTTGGTCAAGCAGTATTTCATTAGGAGACAAACAGCAGCCCCCTTGGGACTGCCCAGTGATGATCCCTCTAACTAAGACCAATGCTGTTTTTTCTCTCAGTGAATTATGAAATGAATCAAAAAACATGTAACTTTTAATCAGAATTTTTGGCTTAAAAAAGACTATGAGATATGAGATGACAACATCCTATGTCCACAGTAAGAAATGAAGGTTTTATGCCAAAGTCAAAGTTGAAAGTAGACATGAAGAAGAGCTACATTTCTTGGGCCTTTTGAATAGTAGTGCACAGATAACTGTAACCCCCAATCTCTGGCATAAAATGAGGAGGAAATTGATAAGACTCATTGACTTTCTGTCTCAAGCCACCACCACCAAGACCCTTACACATATTTGACTAAGGGTTAGGTCCCTTGGGACTACTACATATCACTATTGTAATGGTGCTCACTCCCAAAAGGATTATTGTGATAGGTGTTTTGTATTGTCTATATGCACCTCTGAATGCATACTTTGAAGGGAATTGCTGCAGTTAGGACCATTTTAATGGGGGCATGTAGAAGACTGTAACTTGACAAGACTACCAGCATCCAGTGCTTTTGTCTTTCAAAAACAGTATCATTTGTCTTGGGGATAAAGAGAAATAACTCTGGGGCACCTGGTTGGCTCAGTGGGTTAAGCCTCTGCCTTCAGCTCAAGTCATGATCTCAGGGTCCTGGGATCGAGCCCCGTGTCGGGCTCTCTGCTCAATGGGGAGCCTGCTTCCCCCTCTCTCTCTGCCTGCCTCTCTGCCTACTTCTGATCTCTCTCTCTCTGTGTCAAATAAGTAAATAAAATCTTTTTAAAAAAAAGAAAGAAAGAACTCCTCCTATTGCTGTGGTTAATGGAGACAAAGTCCACCATCTGGCTTTTACACAAGGCCTTGGTGCTTGAAAATAATTATCGGTGGCTCAATTGTGTATTACAGACTTTGGCACTGGCATTACCTGACATTATAACTGCCATAGAGGCTATTGACCAAGCTGATGAAAGTAGGTATAAATTAATTCATATTGCAAATATCCTTTTTAGCATCCCCATCCACACAGATTATCTATATTAGTTTGTCTTATGTGTAATGGGTTGCAATACACCTTTAACATCCTTCTACAAGACCAAGAACTTGAAAAAGTCCCACTCCTAGCTGGAGCACTATCCTTCCACTATATTGATGACATCTTCTGCATCCAACAGGGGCTGCATACCATGTTGACCTTTATGGAGTAACATGGTTGGGTCATTAATACTGTCAAAGGGCAGTATGTCTCACTCCAAAGGAAGCAACTGCCAAGTTCTAGTCATGCTCAGGCTCTTAGCTCCAATAAATACAAAGGATGCCCAGCAATTGGTGGGACTCTTCAGCTAATGGTGGTCATACATTCCCTACATGACTATCTTGATGATAACAACCATTAATTAGATTACCAAAAAAGACCTCTACCCTGAGTGGGGCAAAATAACAGAATGCCCTGAAGGTTCTCCAACTAGCTACATAGGCCACCTTCTCCTTGCCCCCTCTAATTCATTTTGAGTTATGGGTCTCAGCAGCCAATGTTGGCCAGCTGAAAAATGTTAGAGGTGACTTGACTGAAAGTAAACGCCCTTTGAGGAATTATTGACTAGTTACTGGGCTTTAATGAACATTGAGCTAAAGAGCCATGCCATGAAATCACCTTATAATTAGATATCCCAAATAAATGTTAAATGGTTTTTGTTTTGTTTTATGATTTCATATTTTACATTGAAGTGTAAATTTTCTATTGCTATTAATGTTCAAATACATATTCATGAAGTAAAGAAAAAAGATCTGATGAGATTAATTTTTTAAAATTTTAAGTTTTTTTAAAAGATAAATAACAAAATTTTAAGCTTTTAAATTTTTAAAATCTAAAGTTATCTATAATCATATTACTTACTCATGTGTTTTTTCTCTCTGGAAGTTACTTGTTTCTGCACTTGTATTTGATGTCTTGACACTGAATCTTGGTATTTAAGCATAAGATTTTTGTCTGGCACATCATCATGAGCTACATAGAGAGATTCATAGAAAAAAATATATCTACTGTGAAATCTCTAGATTTAAAATTTATAACAAATACACACCAAATTTTCTCTTGTTTTAATAATGTAAGCAAACTATCATAATACCAGATGTGGCATGAAAATTGTGAGAATACTTTTAATGGGTATGTGTTGAAGCTGTATCGCTAACATCCCTATTATAATGTTTGAGATATAAGGTTGTACTATATGTAGCCTCTAGTTTTCTTAGGTTATTTATACTTTAAGATAATACATATTCATATAACCAAAAGAAGAAGCTCCAAGCACTGATAAGAACTGCTATATTTAGGGCCTTTTATGTGGGGCATGTAGAAGACTGCAAACCACCCAAACTAAACATCACTTAGCACTTGTGCCTCCCAAAACAAATTCCTAGGAAAGAAAAGAAATAACTATACTCATTGCTTAGCCTAATGAAACAAAAATTCTCCAAGAGACTATTTCTCATTTTAATAATTAAGATGACCTTTCACATAGACTTGGGTGTATAGTGATTCAGTTAAATTTGATTCAATACTATAGCACAGCTCTGTGCACTAGGGTACCTGAAATTGTAATGTCATACAGTCTTTTCCAAACTGAAGGAAATTTAATATGCCACAACTGACCTCTCCAATGCCCTCTGCTATATCCCACTTCATGCAAAAGATCAGGGTTAACTTAACCTTATGTGAAATGAGTTGTAATATACTACTCGTGTCCTCCACATAGCTACCAAATTGCTTCAATATCTGTCACCAATGCATAGTTCATGGCTTTTAAATATCCTACTCCCAGATGGAGGACCAGTCTTTAGTCGAGTGCGTCCAGACAAGGGCACCACCCAATAAGGACTAGATGCCCTGTTGACACAGTAGTAGCTCTTGGCTGGACAATTTGTTCAGAAAGGGTACATTTACCTCATACCCTAGTGAAATCCTGGACATTATCTCAAAAGAGCATGGTTTCTCATTCCAGGGGAGAAAACTACCAATATTGGCCCACTCAACCCCCGTAAATAAAAAGAGGCCAGGAATTAGTGGAATTCTGACTACTTGCATTCTCATTTTCCCTGTGTGAGGTCCTTGATATCATCTATGAGATAACCAAAAAGGTTGCTTACTTTTAGTAAAGATATAATGAAGAGGATGACCTAAAAGCCCCCCAGTAGGCCTCTTAGGCTGCCCTCCCCTATACTCTTTTGATCCCTACTTCATGTTTGAATTTTAGATCTCAGAATCATGTGTATACCAATTGGTGTCTATGGCAGAAGGCCACTGCTACAGGTCAGAGGCATCCACTGGGCTATTGAACTCATAATTACAGGGAGTTGGCTGAAAGACACACTCCTTTGGAGAAATGATTATTTGCCTTTTGGGGGCCCTCAGAAATTCTGAGTGCTTCTCTTGTGGTCATAAAATGATCTTAAGACCAGAAATTCCAACCAAAGTGTAACAATATTTTTTTCCTAGCTATCAGGGGGTATTCATATGTTAGTCGAAGTGTAGTATTTCTATAAAATATTTGTCCAAATACATATTCACGAACAAAAGTAAAATGATCTAATTTAAAATAAAGTTAATTGTAATTTTATACTTACTACTAAGTCTTTCCCTTTTGTAAGTTCTTTGTTTCTTCACTTGAATTTCTGATTTTGACATTGAGTCTTGATGCTGAAGCATATGATTTTCATCTGTTACTTCATCCTGAACTACACAGAGAAGCATTTAGTCAACTAAATAAAAAAGAGATGTATTGTGAAATCTCTAGGTTTTAAATTTATAGTAAGCATACATCAGCAACTTCTCTTATTTTTATGAAGTTATAAGTAAATTACCATAATGTTAGATCAGATATGAAAACTGAGAGAAGAATTTTAATGGGTATGTAGAGAAAACATGTTATCATATTATTAAAATTCCTAGGCTTCAGATGTGTTTTATATTAGTCTCTAGCTTTCTTAGTTTTGTGTTTTCAGTTAATGTATATTCATAAACAAAACAATGAAAATACATATACACATGATTATTTATTCTAGCACATTTGTAATTTGCAAAATACTCAAAACCACATCAATGGATAAGCATAGGAAATGGATAGACAAAAGTAAGGTAGATAAACTATGATAATGTAAACTATGCATATAACGTGGTACAAACAGCTGTACACAAGTATAGAAGAAATGTTATAGATCCCTACAAATTGATTTGATGGTATTTCTATGAAATGATGTTTACTGGAAAAGAACCTGACTGAGAAAGTATCTAGTATGCTATCTTTTTAAGAAAGAAAGGGAAATAAGGTGGGGGGAAATGAAGAGAGATGCATACTATTTATCTTTACAAAATGAAACACAGGAAATATAAACTAGAAAATAAGGTAGTTGTTCATTGAAGACATGCTAGCTGAGTTGTACCCAGGGACTACTGTTAGTTTTAAGCATGAATTGATAGGTTATGACACAGCAAGTTTTTGAGACTCGTGTTTAGTGAGTTGCTTTAAACTTGATGCTTTACTAGAAACTTGAAGAAATGAGAGACTTGGGTAGTGGAACTCCAACCATAAAGCATGTGAACTTGCTGAGAAAGCAGCCACTTTGCTTAAGGAGGACAGGGAGACAGGGTGAAGAAAAGACACGCAAATACCTGAGACACTCTCCTTCTACTGGCTGCCATTTGGTTTCTGAAAAGTTTGGCTCACCCATGATGTGTTCCCTGACACTGAAAATATTGTCTAGTTACTCAACACCAGAGTCTCAGGGAGGAAATGAATCTACGGTTTCTACTTTCTACTAAGAATCTACGGTTCGGGGGAAGTGTGCCATGGGGGGCCAATACACAGTCCCATAAGAATCAAAATGATGGGGACGCCTAAGTGGCTCAGTCAGTTAAACGTCCAACTCTTGGTCTCAGCTCAGGTCTTGATCTCAAGGTCATGAGTTCATGCTGGGCATGAAGCCCACTTTAAAAAAAAAAGAATCAAAATGATGATGACATTTATTACTAATATGAGGGTTATTCTCTCTGCCCCCATCCAGTAATCTTAATATGAATCGAGAACTCTGATAGCCATTTGTATGTCTTCATTGGAGAAGTGTCTGTTCATATCTTCTGCCCATTTTTTGATATGATTATCTGTTTTGTGTGTGTTGAGTTTGAGGAGTTCTTTATATATCCTGGATATCAACCTTTTGTCTGTACTGTCAATTGCAAATATCTTCTCCCATTCTGTGGGTTGCCTCTTTGTTTTGTTGACTGTTTCCTTTGCTGTGCAGAAGATTTTGATCCTGATGAAGTCCCAAAAGTTTATTATCACTTTTGTTTCCTTTGCCTTTGGAGACATATCTTGAAAAAAGTTGCTGTGGCTGAACTCTGCCTACATTTACCCATATAAGTAAGGCTGGGGGCAGACCAAGATTTTTCTATCTCTACTGGCATGTGAGGATGGATGCCTTTGAATTCAAAGACGTGATGAGAAGAAATTCCATAACTTAGCCATTTGGATTCTAGTTTGTGAATGACTGCAATTGCCACAATTCTGACCCAGGGTAATAGGGAAGCAATTAATGCTATCTGACCCTGTCTGAGACCTGACTATGGATGTCTCTTTGGGGCACCCTAAGCCTCCATTTTTATAACCCCTACTACTAAATATATTACTAACACAGATACATTTTCAATTGAACTCCAACTTGGATAAGCCCCAAGCCTTAATGAACATTGTTGCATATAAGGCCATTTTAGTGAGGCATGTAGAAGACTATAAGCCTGCTAGACTACCAATATCTAGAGATCGCCTCCCAAACCAATTATGTAGGGGAGGGGAAGAAAAATTATCCTCACTGCTGAGTTTAACTAAGCCAAAGATCTCCATGAATCTATTTCATCGTTCAATAACTAAGTCAACCTGTGCATATAGCCTTGGGTGCCTATAGACTCAATTAATTATAGGCAGCTTAATTATGGAACAGCTTAGGACAGTGGTGTTACCTGACATTGTCACTGCCATAGAAGTTATGGTCCAAGCTAAGGGAAATAGGCATGAAGTAATTCATATTCCAAATGCCATTTTTAACATTCACATCCATACAGATGATCAGAATCAGTTTGCCTTATATGTGATGGGTAGCAATACAACTTTATTGTCATTCCACAAGGTTATGACCTGGAAAAAGTCCCACTCCTAGATGGAGAATTATCATTCCACTATATTGATGACATCCTTCTGGTTGGACTAGTCAAAGGCACTACATAAAAAGTACTAGATTCTGTGTGGACCGACTTTCAGCAACACAACTGGGTCATTAATGTGGACATAGGACAAGGACCTGTGCCCAAGTAAAATCCCTGGACAGGAGCAATATGTCTCATTTTGGGAGACAACCGACAAATGCTTGTCCCTCTTAAAAAAGAGGGCTGAAAATGTGTGGGACTGGCAGTCTCATATTCCCCTCCATGGGATCCTAACTGCAACCATCTATTGAATTACCAAAAAGGCCTGTACCTTCGAGTGGATTTCAAACCAACAAAATGCTCTGGAAGTCAAAACAGATCTCCTAGGCCTCTCTGACTGCATTTGAGTTACAGGTTTCATCAACTTCTTTTTACCAGTTGGAATCTTTGGAAGAGGGCAACTGCACAGGAAAATGGACTAATTAGGCTTCTGGACTCCTAATTTCCTAGAGCTGACTGAAAGTTACAGACCCTTTGAAAGAATTATTGGCCTGTTACTAACTTTGACAGATACTTAGTGTATGACCCATGTCTGTGGAATAGTATTACAGCCAGCAATACTAACCAAAAATTATGACTAGTTTAGTTTTTGCTCCCCAGTTATTTTAAGGCATTTATACTTCAGGTCAAAGTTTAAGTTTCTATAAAATACAGATTTATGATTCAAAGAAAAAATCTTTAGGTGCAATTAATTAAAAATAATTTAAATTATGATTATTATCCTTACTAGTATATCTTTTCTCTCTAGAATTTATTTGTTTCTTTACTTGTATTTGGGTTTCTGACATTGATTCAAGATTCTTAAACACAAGATTTTCATCTGGTATTTTATCATGAGCTACATAAAAGATATACTGAGGTCACTAAATGAAAAAAATGGTTTTATTATGAAATCTCTATAATTCCAATTTATAACAACTATACAGCAACATTCTCATTTTTATGAAGTTATAACTAATTACCATAATTCCAGATCTGAAAAGATTATTGTGAGAAGAGTTTTAACAGGTGTGTGTTGAATCTTTCTCATTACTTCACTGACATTTCTAGATAATAGAAATTATAGATCATTTATATTGATCTATTTCTCTGCTATTTATACTTTATAGATCATATAGATTTATATGATCAACCAATGAAAATGCATATGTATAGTTTATTAATTACAGCAATATTTGTAATTGTGTATTAATGTTGAAACATAGGAGATTGGAAGAATAAGCTAATACATATACTATAAACCACATAAATTATGGTAAATCATGTGGTACAAACAGCTGTATAGAAATGTAAAAGAAATGAAAAAGGTCTCTATAAGCTGACTTGCAGGGATCTCCAGAAGACAATATTAAGTGAAAAAAGAGTGGGGCTTGTATGATACCTTTTAGGTAAGGAAGAAGGGGAAATAAGAAATAAGAAAGAGAGATAGAGAAAATGAATTAGATACTTACCTTTACAAAATGAAACACAAGTGAGGTATTAGAAAACAATGTAGTTGGTTATCTACAAGATGAAAGGGAGAAAACTGGGGACAAAATGATTCTCTTCCAAGTATATTTCTTCACATACTTTTTTACTTTTGGAAGCAGGTTCCAGTTCCACATACTTAAAAAATGAAATTAAATCACAAAAGAGGAACTACAACTAAAAGCAAATTTAAAGAAATGAACTTACTAAATAACAAAGAAAAAAGCACTAATGTAAATAACTCATTGATATAATATTCGACATGGATCCTCATTCAAAAACAAGAGTGTGAAGGAGAGACTATAAACACATGACAAAATATTTTTAGTAGGCTTATTTTTCTTTCTGTTTCTTTTTTTAAAAAAGGCTTTCTTTCTTTTTCTTTCTTTCTTTTTCTTTCTTTATATAAGAAAGAGAGAGCCTGAGTAGGGGAAAGAGCAGAGGGAGAGCAATAAGCAGGCTCTCTACTGAGCAGAGAGCTCCACAGGGGGCTCAATCCTAAGACCCTGAGATCATGACCTGAGTCAAGTCAGATGCTTAACCAACTGAGCCACCTAGGCACCCCATTGTTCAATATGCTTAATTTTCTATGTGCCAAGCAATTTCAAAACAATTTTATAAGCATTACAAGATGAGCAAATGAGTAAATGTTTATGTTATTCAGAGTCAAGATTTACACAGTGAAAGGACATACACATGAAAGGGAGGAAGGCAAGACAAGACAAGACTCTGAGGGAATAGACTAGAATTGAAGATTTCCAAGATTTATCATGAATTCTAAATATGTCTATGCTTATTTACATGCACAGGCATACATATCTAGGCATGAGTGTACAAATATGTATGTTTACATTTAAGTATATGTGAATACACCTAAGGAATCTGACTCTAGGCCAAACCTTATGTGTGATGTATCAGACACAAACACAAATGATTATAAAGACATTACCTGGCAGTTAGCATGAGGTGATGAACCTTCTCAACCCACAAATGACTTGATACACAACCAGTCATGGTCTCAACTCCCTCATCCCTCAAGCTCTTGCCCATAGTACATTGTTACCCCAGTTGCTTTCAGTTGGAGGCTTCTTTATGGTGGCAGGGAGGAGGGGCTTGCCTTAAGTGTTGTATTGTTTAGGCACTGCCTCTGCCTAGACCACCTCACTGAGCAGCACTTGAAGAAATTTTTCTGTTTCACTTCAGTAGTCAGAACTTTTCTATTCCTAGTCCTGCCATCACTACTTCCCAAGAACATAGGATCCATAAAACATCAAGAGATTTTTCTTTGGGGATCCTTCAGCTGTGAGATGATCTTCCCCTTTATCTCACATCAGTTTTCACTGATACATCTAACCCTTACCCACTGCTGTTTCAGAGGAGAGATAATCTTGTTAAATTTAGTTAAGTAAAAGAGCACAGTGTTAGGCTTCCTCTACAGAACGTCTTCTTCAGGAAGCCTTGACAGTAGCTATACTGGCTGAAGAGGTTACAATACATGAAGGATGAAAAGAGAAAATATCTGAGACTGGGTATGGCCTTGGCTCTGACGGGATGGCCCACTTGTGATGAGTTCCTTGTCACTGAAAACGATGTTTGGATCGCCATTATAGAAGAGACAGTGTCCCATGAAGCCACACTAGTGCTCCTAGTGTCTACACTGGTGGAGTGAGGATAGTACATGATAACATTTAAAAAAAAGATTTTATTTATTTATTTGAGAGAGAGAAAGAGCATGAGTTGGAGGAGAGGCAGAGGAAGAAAGAGAAGTAGACTCTCCACTGAACAGGAACCTGATTCAGGGGGCTCAACCCCAGGAGCCTAGGATCATGACCTGAGCTGAAGGCAAATGCTTAACTGACTGAACCACCCATGTGACCCAGTACATGATAACATTTTTAAAGAAACTCAGATTTCTCAGTTAATTATGCTACTCTTATTGGATATTAAGCTCTATTAAACTTCTTCATAAGGTCAGGTCATTGGGCACTATACAATCTGAATATTAACTGATAATATGTTAGATGAAAAAAAAAATGCTACTGCCAAGGTAGCAATGATTGACTGAAAGTGAAAGCAATGTAAAAATGGTAATTAGTCACCTACTCCTGGATAATCTGGGCCAAGGCTTTCTCAAAGAGATCTGTGAGTGGATATCCAATAGTGAGGTGCCAAAGAAGTAGGTTTATGGGTTCTGTACCACAGCACTAATAGACTGATAGTGGTCCCTGGGATGACTAAAAGGCAGCTGAACTGGGTTCCACAAGCTTATGGCCTCTATGACTAATAGAAATTATACTGCCCAGCTCTTTCCACTGAATCTTGACATGAATCCTACAGCCTATCAACTTTTATCAAGAACTCTTTTGTTTTCAGAAATGAACAAGACTATGCATTAGACCAGGCACCTGTCCATTTTTCCTCAGTGGAAACATAAAGACATATGCTATGGTCAGAATTTAATGGGGATGTGTGTTTCTTGGGCTTTTGGGTACTGGTACTATGTGACTGTGGTCTTCAAAACTTCTGATACCAAGATAAAGGGGAAACACATAACATTTACTATGTAAGTGAAAGGGATCTAGGCAAGGGTCTCATTGGGTCTGAGGCCATTCCTATGGGACACTTACCCAGATCTAACTATGGATATTTCCCTTTGGATCACTGCAAACTTCCACTGTTATGGCCCTATTCATATACATATTATTAGTATGGGTGAATTGTCAGTGTGAACCCCCACTTTGTACTAGTTTCCCAGCCCTGATAGAAATTTATGCAGTTAACTACATTTTAGTTGACATATGGAATATTGTGAACTTATCCAATTACCAATGGCTGTGTCTTTGTCTCCCAAAACACCTGCATGGGGAAGAAAAGTTTATAGTTGCCCAAATTACTGAGCTGAATGAATTGAAACTTCTCCATGAGACTATTTAACTATTCAATAATTCAGTCAACCTGTACTCACAACTTTGGGTACATGGAGACTAAACTGCTCTATGCAGCTTAATGTTGTAATACAGCACTTACACCTATGGTACTGGACACTGACAGTGCTAAAGTCTATGTCCAATCTGGAGGGAACTTGAGATGCAGCAATTGATATTATGAATGTCTTTTTCAGCATCCCTTTTTTAATAGGTGATCATGATCAGTATATCCTGCTGTGGGTTGTGTTACTATATGCCACTACTGTACTTCCACAATGCTGCCAAAATTCTCTGAATATCTGTCATCAATGCAAAAGTGATGACATGAAAAAGTCCCACTCTCAGAGAAAGCAATAGACCTCCACTCTAGTGATGACATCAACTAACATGGGCACAACTAAACAAATACTGGTTGCCCTACAGACCCACACATGGCAACTCAGTGGGGTCAGTATTACAGGCAAGGTACAGTTACCTGGTACCTTAATAAAATTCCTCAACATGCTTTGTAAAGGGTATAACATCTCATTCCAGAAGAGTGTCACGCCTTGGCCCACTCTACTTCAACAAATGAAAGCCCATAAATTGATAGGACAATTTAGTTACTTACACTCTCGTATTCCCCATGTAGGGTCTATGATGGCATAGTGGGGTAAGTAGAAGGGCCACTTCCTTTCAGTGGGACCATGACCAAAAGGATGCCACAAAGGCCCTCCAACAGGCCACCAGGCTGCCCTTCCCCGGGCCCTCTAATCTATATCAGCTCTTTGATTTACAGAACTTAGCAACATCTCTATTCACTGAAAGAAGTTATGGTAGAAGCCATGGATACAGGTCAGAAGTACCCCCTTGGGCTTCTAAACCCATATCTCCAGGAGTCAGATGAAAGGTACACATTCTTTCAGAGACACTTAAAGGCCAGTTACAGGGCCTTAGTGGATACTGAGTGGTGGCTCTATAACTATGAAATAACCATGGGACAAGAAATACCAACCAAAGTCTATGAATTCTTCTGTGTTTGTTCTCTGGTTATCTTTAGGTACTTATATTGTAGGTCAAGGTATGATTTCTATAAAATATATGCTCAAATATATATTTATGAACTAAAAAAAAAGATCTTCCAATGAGTTTCATTTAAGATTATCTATAAGTCCCTGCCTTAGAGGAGGCAAGATGATAAAAGATTAGGTGATCTTGTTTCATCTGGTCCTTTGAATTTAGCTATATAACTATTAAATCATTCTAAACACTCATGAATTCAACCTTAGATGTAAGAAAAGAATGTATGGAACTCTACAAGTAGAAAAGCAACCACTTTTTGCAAGGTAAGAGGTACGGAGAAGTGAATCTGAGGGGATATTTTGGAAAATAAATGGCAGGAGGAAGGAGTCTCAGTAAGCTGGCTACCAGAAAGTGATATAGCCCTGGAGAGCAAAATCAGAAACCTTGAAATCTGCTCCAGGGAGAGGCAATTCCTGCCTTAAAGGTGCTTAGGTGGTGAAAGAGGGCAGAATTCTAGGTGGAAGAACATGGTCTCAGAATCCCTGGAGTCACAGAGGAATGGGGATCCTTAAGCCAGTAGATTTCCCAAGCATTGCAGCAAGCAAGCAAACTGGTTACACTCAGTGAACCAGGAGGCAGCTCTTAGCTTGGTTCACCATAAACTGCAAGCCACAACCCAACACAACCACACTCCTTGTGGGGACCCTGCAAAGCACAGGGAAGCAGGGAACTTTCACCTTCCCTTGAGAGGGGGGTAGTGGGTGCACACACAATGGTGAGACAGCTCTCAGTGCAGGAGTTCTGCAAAAAACAGGAATGTGGCAACCCTCCACCTTCCCCCCAGGAAAAGACTCAAATGCATAACGTAAAATTAAACCTAAAGGAGCTGGAGAATGAAAAGCAAATAACCTAAACCAAACATAAGGGAAAAAATAAAGATTAGAGCAGAAATCAATGAAATAGAAACAAACAAACAAACAAAAAACCAGTAGAACAGATCAATGAAACCAGAACCTTGTTCTATGGAAGAATTAAAATTGATAAACCCCTAGCCAGACTTATCAAAGAGAAAAGAGAAAGGGTCCAAATTAATAATATCATGAGTGAAAGAGGAGAGATCATGACCAACACCAAGGAAATACAATCAATTTTAAGAACATATCATGAGCAACTATATGTCAACAAATTAGGCAATCTGGAAGAAATTGCCTAATTGCACCCCTGGAAACTTAAAGCTAGCAAGACTGAACCAGGAAGAAATAGAAGATCTCACTAGGTGTGGTGCATAAACAATGAATTCTGGAACACTGAAAAGAAAAAAAAAAGAAAGAAAGAAAGAAATAGAAGATCTTAACAGACCCACAGCCAGCAAGGAAATTAAAGCAGTAATCAAAACCTCCCCCCTCCACACAAAAAAGGAGTCCAGAGCCAGATGAATTCCCAGGGAATTTCTACCAAACATTTAAAGAATTAATACCTATTCTTCTGAAGGTGTTTAAAAAAAATAGAAATGAAAGGAAAACTTCCATCCTCTATCTATGAAGTCAGATTACTTTGATCACAAAACCAGACAAAGGAGAAAGGAGAATTAGAGACCAATATCCCTGTTGAACATGGATGCCAAAATTCTCACCAAGATACTAGTCAACAGGATCCACCATTACATTAAAAGGTTTATTCACCATGACCAACTGGGATTTTTTTCTGGGTTGTAAGTGTGGATAAACATTTACTAATCAATTAACATGATACATCACATTAATAAAAGAAAAGACAAAAATCATATAATCCTTTCAACTGATACAGAAAAAGCATTTGACAAAATTACAGCATCCTTTCTTGGATGCTGTAACTCTCCATAGAATAGTGATAGAGGGAATAACCTGAATATCATAAAAGCACTCTACAAAAAGCTCATAGCAAATACCATTCTCCACGGAAAAAAATTGAGATATTTTCTCCTAACATCAGGAACATGACAGGGATGCCCACTCTCACCACTGTTGCTCTATATAATACTAGAAGTCCTAGTCTCAGCAAGCAGACAATAAGAAGAAATAAAAGGCATTCAGATTAGCAAAGAAGAAATCAAACTTTCAACTAACATGATAAATCACATTAATAAAGGAAAGGATGAGAACCATACGATCCTCTCAATAGGTGCAGGAAAAGCATTTGACAAAATACATCATCCTTTCCTGATTAAAACTCTTCAGAGTACAGTGACAGATGGAACATATCTCAGTATCATAAAAACTATCTATGAAAAGCCCACAGCAAATATCATTCTCAATGAGGAAAAACTGAGATGTGCACTGCACTCTCACCATTATTGTTCAGCATAGTAATAGAAGTCCTAGATTTAGCAATCAGACAACAAAAAGAAATACAAGGCATTCAAATTGACGAAAAAGAAGTCAAACTCTCTCTCTTCGCAGATGACATGATACTTTATCTGGAAAACTCAAAAGATTCCACCTTAGATTACTAGATCTCATACAATAATTTGGCAACATGGCAGGATACAAAATCAATGCACAGAAATAGTTGCATTTCTATAAACTAACAATGACAGAGAAGAAAGATAAATTAAGGAATCTATTCCATTTAAATAGCACCAAAACCCATAAGATAACTAAGAATAAACTTGACCGAAGAGGTAAAGGATCTATATTCTAGAAACTATAGAACACTTATGAAAAGAAATGGAGGAAGACACAAAGAGAGAAAAATATTCCATGCTCATGGATTGGAAAAATAAACATTGTTAAAATGTCTATGCAGCCCAGAGCACTCTACACTTTCAAGTCACTCCTTATCAAGACACCATTAACATTTTTCACAGAGCTGGAACAAACAATTCTAAAATTTGTATGCATCCAGAAAAGAATCTGAACAGGGGAATGTTGAAAAAGAAAACCAAAGATGGTGGCATCACAATGCTGACTTCAAGCTATATTACAAAGCTGTAATCATAAAGACAGCATGCTATTGACACAAAAACAGAAACATAAATCAGTGGAACAGAATAGTGAGCCCAGAAATTGACTCTCAACTCTATGGTCAACTAATCTTCAACAAAGCAGGAAAGAACATCCAACGGAAAAAAGACAATCTCTTCAATAAATGGTGCTGAGAAAGTTGGACAGCCATATGCAGAAAAATGAAGCTGGACCATTCTCATACACCATACACAAAGATAAACCAAAATGGATGAAAGTCCTCAATGTGATAAAGGATTCCATCAAAATCCTAGAGGAGAACATAGGCAGTAACTCTTTGACACTGGCCACAGCAACTTCTTTCAAGACATGTCTCTAGGGGCACCTGGGTGGCTCAGTGGGTTAAAGCCTCTGCCTTCAGTTCAGGTCATGATCCCAGGGTCCTGGGATTGAGCCCCGCATCGGGCTCTCTGCTCAGCGGGGAGCCTGCTTCCTCCTCTCTCTCTCTGCCTGCCTCTCTGCCTACTTGTAATTTCTGTCTGTCCGGTAAATAAATAAAATCTTTAAAAAAAAAAAAGACATGTCTCTAAAGGCAAGGAAAACAAAAGCAAAAATGAAATTTGGAACTCCATCAAGAGAAAAAGCTTCTGCACAGCAAAGGAATTAGTCAACAAAATCAGGAGACAACCCATGGAAAGGGAGAAAATATTTGCAAATGACATTACAGATTAAGGGGTCATATCCAAGATCTATAGAACTTCTCAAACTCAACACCCAAAAAGCAGATAGTCCTATAAAGAAAAGGGCAGAAGACATGAACAGACACTTCTCCAAAGAAGACATACAAATGGCTAACAGACACATGAAAAATGTTCAACATCACTAGCCATCAGGGAAATACAAATCAAAACCCAATAAGATACTGCCTTACACCTCTCTGAATCGCTAAAATTAACAAAGCAGGAAACAACAAATGTTGGCAAGGATATGGAGAAAGGGGAACTTTCTTACACTGTTGGTGGGAACACAAGCTGGTATAGCCACACTGAAAAACAGTATGGCGGTTCCTCAAGACATTAAAAATAGAGCTACCCTATGACCCAGCAATTACACTACTAGGGATTTACACCGAGATACAAATGTGATCCAAAGGGGCACCCCAATGTTCATAGCAGCAATCTCCACAATAGCCAAACTATGGAAGGAACCGAGATGTCCTTCAACCTGGACATCTTGTTGATGAATGTGGTTCATCACCACACGAATGAAGATGTGGTTCATATATACAATGGGATATTACTCAGCCATCAGAAAGGGTGAATACTTACCATTTACACTGACGTGAATGGAACTGGAAGATACCATGTTGAGTGGAATAAGCCAATCAGAGAAAGACAATTACCATATGGTTTCACTCATATGTGGAATATAAGAAACAGCACAGAGGATCATAGGGTAAGGAAGGAAAAACTGAATGGGAATTCATTAGAGAGGGCGAAAAACCATGAAAGACTCAACTATAAGGGACAAACTGAGGGTTGCTAGAGGGGAGGTTGGTGGAGTGATGAGGTAATTTGGTGAGGGGCATTAAGGAGGGCACATGATGTGATGAGCAGTGGGTGTTATATGCAACTGAGAAATTATTGAACACTTCATCTGACACAAGTATATACTATATGTTGGATAATTGAATTTATATTTTTTAAAAAAGTTATCTACAATTACTATACTTACTACTGACTCTTTCCCCTTTAGAAGTTCTTTTTTTCTGTACTTGCAGATGGATTTTTGACATTGAATCTTGAGGCTCAAGCACAAGATTTTCTGGTACTTTATTGTGAGCTACATAAAGAGTGACATTTAGTTCAATAAATGGAAAAACAAATATATTGTGAGATTCTATACTTTCAAATTATTGAAAAATGTATAGAAATATTTTCTTATATTTTTAAAAAGTTGTAAGTAAATTATCTTAATTCTATATCAATATAAAAAAGTAAGAAGAGTTTTAATAGATATATATTGAAAGTATCTCATTATTTTACTAATATTCATAGTTCTCAAATGTTTGAATTTAGTCTTTGGTTTTCTTAATACTTTATATTAAAACACAATTATAGACCAAGCAATGAGAATATGTATATACAAGATTATTCATTACAGCATATTTGTAATTGCAAAATGCTCAAAATCACATAAATGTACAAACATAGGATATTAGTTTGATAAGCTAAGGTATATAGTATAAACTATGGCAATATTGATTATGGTATATAATATGGTTCAAACAACTGTACATGCAATTATAAAAGGAAAGAAAAAAGATCTCATCAAATTGGGAGGAATTTCTAGGTTATAATATTAAAAGGATTAAAAACTGATAGAGAGGTTATCTAGTGAATTCTCTTTTAATAAAAACAAAAAGGAAATTTTAATGTATATACCTTTATAAAATGAAACATGAGAAATAAATGAGGAAAAAAGACAGTTTTTTTCCAAAGTCATTGTAAACCATGCTTGCTGAATTGCACTAAACTACTGTTAGTCTAAGAATATCCCTAGCACTAATGAACAGCCTATGATGTAGTAAATTTCTAAGGCCCATTTTTAATAAACCTCCAAAATTGCTTTTCCAGTGAGCTGAGGAGATAATATAATATGGACTCTCCACCAAGGATTCATTACCAGATAGTGGTCCGTAAGTGACCCAACCCATAGCCACACTAGAGGCCAAATGGTGATGATATCTATGATTAACACAAGTGTTCTTCCTTCTGCACTTCTCAGTAAACCTTGAGATAACCAGAGACCTCTCCTTCCCACATCACCTACTTCTACCCAATCTTTCAACTTTCAATACAAACAAGAACCAGAGTTAGGTCGAGGTCCCTATATCCCCAACTGAGACATAAGGATGTATGCTTAGGTCATACTTCAATGGGAAGGAGGATGAGAATTGAATTTCTAGGACTTTTGGACATTGATATACATGTGATTGTGATCTCTGTAACCACTGACACTAGGCTGAGGGGGGAAATAGATAATGTCCAATTGCTCTGGGTTTGAGTTCACCAAGTGAGACCCTTAAAACTCAACTAAGGGTATGTCCCTACAGACCACTAAAAATCTCCATTGCTGTGGCTTCCATTATTGAATGTATTAGTGTATAGATGTATTTTCTACATATATCTGACTCACTTTTACCCCTAAGCCCTAGTGGCAACTGCTATATTTTAGGATCATTTTAGTTTGGCATATATAAAGCTATAAACCTACCAGGCTACTAGTGCCTTGGAATTTTGCCATCTAAAAACAACTACCTGGGGGAGAAGAAAAAAATATTTCCCTTCATTGGTAAGTTTAATGAAACAAAAGTCCTCCATGACAATTTTCTCTATTCATAAGCCTTTTCACTCTGTGCGTAAGGCCTTGGGTGCCTAGAGACACAATTGATTATAGTCAGCTCAGCACCACAGTACAGAACTTGATGTGGTGTCACTTGGAACTGTGACCTTCACAGAGGTTTACTGCCCAGACTGAGTGAAATAGGTATGTAAAAATTGCTATCACAAATGCCTGTCCTCGCATCCCTGTTCACACAGGTTAATTAGGATCATAAGCTTACCTTATGTGGAATGCCTTATAATATACTTTTACTGTCCTTCCATAAGCCCTAAAAATGAAAAAAAAAAAAAAGCCCTTCTTCCAGATCAAGTACTAACCTTCCACTAATATTGATGACATTCTCCTCTAGACCCACACTAGAGCACTACCCACAAGGACGAGATACTGCAATAACTCACATGCAGCAACACAGCTGGACCATGAATATATACAAGGTACAAGAACCAAAAACTCAAGTAAAATATTTGGGAACAAAATGGAAAGGAGTACCCTTTCTCACTTGAAGCTCCAAGGAGTCAGGTTTCTTTTTTCCCTTTCTAGCCCAACAAATACAAAGGAGGCCCAGCAATTGGTGGAACTATTCAGCTACTGATACTCTCATATTACCCATGCAGGCATCTCAATGGTATCCATCTATAAGGTTACCAAAAAGGCTTCTACCTTTGAGTGGGACCCAACCAACATGATGCCTTATAGCTCCTTCAACAGGCCCATCAGGCCCCCTTTTTGTTTAGTTCCTTTGATCTACATTTGACTTTTGAGTTGTGGTTCTTATCAACGTCTCTACAAATTTGAGTCTATGACAGAAGGACAATGCCACAAGTCAGAGGTGACTTGTTGGGCTACTGAACCCAACATCTGCCTCAAGGGTATATACTCCTTGAGATACTATCAATCTGTTGTTGGGCCTTAGTGGATACTGAGCACATGACTCATGGATGTGAAATAGTCTTACATCCAGAAACCAACAAAAGTTATGAATACTTTGACTTTGTTCTCCAATTAGGATATTTTAAATCAAAGTGTAGTAAATTTTCTACAAAATATATGCTCATACACATATTCATGAACCACAGAAAAACCATCTTTTGATATGATTAATTTTAAAAAATTTAGTGATGTATAATTACTATACTTACTAGTGAGTCTTTCCCCTTTAGCAATTTTTTGTTCCTTTACTTGCAATTGGATTTTTGACATTGACTCTTGATGCTCAAGCACAGAATTTTCATCTGTCAAATTATCATGAGCTACATAAAGAGATGCATTTAAAGTACTAAATAGAAAAACAGATCTATTGTGAAAATTCTTAAGTTTCATACATAACATCTATAGCAGCACTTTCTTTCACATGAACATCTATAAATAAATTACTATAATGTAAAATCTGACATGAAAATGTGATGAGGATTTTTAATGGGTAAGCGTTGTAGCTATCTCCTTAATTCATGAACATTTCTTGCATTAAATATGTTTTTCTGTCTATTTTTTTGTTATTTATACTTTGGGTTAATGCATATTAATATGGCAAAAGTGAAAATTTATATGTACATTATCATAGCCACATTATTTTTCATTGCAAAATAATCAAAATCTCATAAAATGTCCAAATATAGGAAACTGCCTGAATAAACTAAGTTCTATCCCATCAACTATGGCATAGTATAAATTTTCATGACTAATGTGATAAATAAAGATCTTTATAAACTGGCTTAGATGGATTTCTAGGAGACAATAATAAAAGGGAAAATGGTAATTGGGCAGCTAGCTACACCTGCACAATCTGAGAAAAGGTCAGGACACAATATATGTGTACAAAAATAGATAACTATATCAACAGAACAGAAAACCAGAAATGAACATATGATAATTAGGCCAATTAATTTTCAATAAAGCAGGAAAAAATATCCAATGGAAAAAAGACAGTCCCTTCAAAAAATAACTGGACAATAACATTCAGAAGAATGAAACTAGAGCACTTCCTTACACCATACACAAGAATTAACTCAAAATGGATTAAAGACCTAACTGTGAGACATGAAACCATCAAAATCCTAGACGGGAACACAGATAGTAACCTCTTTGACAACATAACATAACAACATCTTACTAGATATTTCTCCAAAGGCAAGGAAAACAAAAGCAAAAATAAATATTTGAAAAAACTTCATCAAAATAAAAAGCTTCTGCATGGTGAAGGAAACAATCAACAAAACTAAAAGGCACCTTACAGAATGGAAGAATATATTTGCAAATGACATTTGATAAAGGTTTAGTATCCAAAATCTATAAAGAATTTATCAAATTCAACACCCCCCCAAATAATCCAGTACAGAAATGGGCAGCAGACATGAACAGACATTTTTCCAAAGAAAACATTCAGATAACTAACAGACACATGAAAAGAAGCTCAACATCACTCAAGGGAAAGGCAAATCAAAACTATAATGAGATATCACCTCCCACCTGTCATAATGGCTAAAATTAACAACACAGAAAACAACAGATATTGGTGAGGATGTGGAAAAAGAACCCTTGTACACTGTTGGTGGGAATGCAAACTGGTGCAGGCACTCCAGAAAACAGTATGGAGGTTCCTCAAAATTTAAAAAGAGAATGTCCCTACTATCCCAGCAATTGTACTACTAGGTATTTTCCCACAGGATACAAAAACACTGATTTGAAGGAATATATGCACCCCCATGTGTATAGCAGTGTTATAAACAATAGCCAAATTATGGAAATAGCCCAAATATCCTTCCATTGAATCTTAACATGAGTCAAAGAGGCCAGCCAATTTTTACTCTGCACTCTCAGCTTTCAAAAATGAAAATGATGAGGGGGTAGGCCACAACCTGATGCACCCCCAGTGGACACATATGGACCTCTGCTAAGGAAAGAAATTAACTCAAAAATGGTGTACAATTGTATTTCTTTCTTTTTTTTTTTTAAGATTTTGAGAGAGAGAAAAAGAGAGCAATCATGAGTGTGTGGAGGGAGGGCAAGGGGACAAGCAGACTCACTGCTTATGGGGTAGCCCAACAAGGGGCTTGATCCCAGGACCACAGGATTATGACCTGAGCCAAAGGCAGAATCTTAACCAACTGAGCCACCCAGGTGTCCCTGGACAACTGCATTTCTTAATCCCTTTTTAATAGTAGTACAGGCATGGTTGTAATCACAACCTTTGACATCAGAATGACAAGAATACAAATAATGCTGTCTGGTTTGGGGTCTGAGGCAAACACCAATGGAACTTACCCAGACCAGGCTTTGGGTCCTCTTGGGTCAATAAAAAATTCCATTATTATAGTACCAACAAATAAATTTATTATTATTAGAGATATATCATCTATATGCAACTACACTCACATCTTCCAAACCCTGATGGAAATTTCTGCAGTTAGAGCCATTTTGGAGGGGCATAAGAAGACTGTGAACCTACCTAATTGCCAGCACCTAGCACCTTTGTCTCCAAAAATCTTCCTGGGAAAGAAGAAAAAAGCTGCCTTCTTTGTTGAGCTTAAGACAACTAAATCTGCTTGAAACTGTATCTGCATTCAATAAATAAGTTGGTTCATGTGCCTGGCCTTGAGTTTATATTATAGATACTCAATTGAGTTTGGTCATTCAATCCATAGGACAGCCCTTGCTAATATTGACACTGTGACTGTTGTAGAAACTATTGTCCAGAGTGTGGGAACTTGTTATGCAGCAACTGATACTGCAGTCCTTTTCAGTATCCCTCTAGATGGGAATTATTAGGATCAGTTCTCCTTATGTGTAAAGGGTACAACTCATCACTCACATGCTTCCACAAAGCTATCTAAATTTTCTATCTCTCATCAATACAGAGATCATAATCTGGAAAAGATCCCCAATACCAGAAGGAGGAATAGCCTTCTCTGCTATTCATAATAGCATCCTATTGGGTCCAGACAAGGAGCTAACCATCAAGGATTGGACACCCTGCTGATGCCTAGATGGTGCACTTGATGGACCATTTTTACAAAGTTTGAGTACCTACTACCCAGTGAAATTCCTGGCCATGATCTACAAGGGGTATGGTGTCTCATTCCATAAGAGAAGACTTGCTTTGGCACACTCTGTTCTGACAATTATAAAGGAGACCTGATGATTGATCTAACTACTCACCTACTTGTATTCTCAATGCCTCCCATCAATGGAGTTATAAGAAAGGTCATTTACTTTTAATGGATCCACAACCATAACAATTACCTGGAAGCCCTCAAACAAGCCACTGAGGCTACCCATCCTCTGGGCCCCTTTGATCTATTTTGCTTTTTGAGTTACAGATCTCAACAATCTTTCTATTCACCACTTGGAATTTAAGGAGGAAAACACTGCCATAGTTCAGAGGCTTCTGTTAGACTTCTGAATCCATCATCTCTAGAAGTAATTAGCTGAAAGATATACACTCTTTAAGAAAGAATTAGAAAGAAATAATCTATTTTTGGGCTTCAGTGGATACTGAGCATATGACCCATGATTATGAAATAGACTCAATACAAGCAATTCCAACCAGAAGTTATCAATAGTTTTGCTTTTGGTCTTTGTCTTAGGATATTCACACCTTAAATCAAAGTACACAAATTTCTATAAAATATATGCCCAAATACATATTCATGGACCAAAATAAAAAAATCTGATGAATATAATTTAAAATAATTTAGAGTTATCTATATTATACTTACTAATAAGTGTTTCATTTTGGGTAGTTCTTTGTTTCTTTAGTTGCATTTCTGTTTTTGACTTTGAGTCCTCATGCTTTAACATAAGGTTTTTGTCTGGTACAGTATCATGAGCTACATAAAGAGATACACTTATTATTATTCACTAACCCAAAAAAAAAAATAGATCCACTGTGACAGCTCTAGAAATCAAATTTACAACAAGTATGTGGCAGTATTTTCTCTTTTATAAATAGAAAATATAAGTAAATTACCATAATGCTAGAACTAACATTATGGTGAGAAGAATTTTAATGTGTGTGTGTTGAAGTAGAAATAATGAAGTAACTGACTACTTCATTATTTCACAAATATTTCTTGGCATAGAATATATTTAATATTAGTCCCTACCTTTTGGTTACTTATAGTTTAGGTTAATATATATTCATAGACTTAACAGTGAAAATGTATACATATAAAATTATTCATTATACTGTATTTATAATTGCAAAATACTCAAAGGCACCCAAATATATAAGAATATGAGATTGGTTGAATAGCAAAGTAACATCAGCTATGATGTACAAGTGATACAAAGAGTTATACATGCAGTTCTTTTTTTTTTTAAGATTTTATTTATTTATTTGACAGATAGATCAGAAGTAGGCAGAGGCAGGCAGAGAGGGGAGGGGGAGAAGCAGGCTCCCCGCTGAGCAGAGAGCCCAATGCAGGACTCTATCCCAGGACCCTGGGATCATGACCTGAGCCGAAGGCAGTGGCTTAACCAACTGAGCCACCCAGGCACCCTATACATGCAGTTCTAAAAGTAATTTTAAAAATCACTAAAATCCAACTTGAAAGGATCACTATGAGGTAAGGTTATGTGGGAAAAAATGCAAATGGGAAGCTATCAAGTATACTTTTGGGAAAAAAATGGAACGGAAAAAGAAAATACTTACCTTTAGAAAAATAAACACAAGAAAGATAAACCAGAAAACAAAGTAGTTGTTTACCAAAAATTGTGTAGATCCTGCATGTGGAGTTGCCTGCAATTACAACTGCTAGATCTAAACATGTCCCTGGTAATGATGACAGCCTATATTGCAGTGAATTTTTCTTTAATTAAAAAATATGTAGGATGCCCAGGATCACTTTGCCTAGTGACCCAAAGAAACCATGGATAGGTTACCACTAACATAAAGGCAGTAATCTTATTAAACTTAGGGACAATGGAACTTTGTGAAATGTGTCACTGAAGACTCCCTCATTCAGAATGTCTTTCAGCCTTCCACTGTATACTGATACCCTCCAGAAATACTGATACCTCCACTGAACCTAGAAAATGGTACTACCCAACAAAAACAGAAGGCACGTGGACTCACCTGTGGTAACAAGTCTCAGTCATTAATTAAAAAAAAAAAAAAGGCACAAGGACCTGGTATCCAAGTAAAATCTCTGAGAGTAAACTGGGAAGGGGCTGTATGTCTCATTCCATAGGTGATAATTGCTAAGCTTTAGTTTGTTTAAGATCCAATAAATACAAAGGAGGCCCCAAAACTGGTAGGACATTTCAGCTACTATAATGTTTTGGCATTCACCATGAGATCATCCTGATGACATTCTTCTATCAGGATACAATAAAGTCTCTATCTTTAAGGAGGACATGAAAATAGAATGCCTTTGGGGGAGGGTGTCTTCCAACATGCCACCCATTCTGCCCATCCCGATGGCCCTTCTGACTCACATTTGTGTTTGGGTTACAGATCTCAGCAACCTCTTATTTCAGTAATTAGACCCTATGGCAGAAGGATACTGCTAGAGGCCACTGATGCCAACTGGGATTTTGGTACCATAGGCTTCTAGAGTCAGCTGAGAGATGCAGTACTTCTAAAATACTATTACTGACCTGTTATATGGTCTCAATGATACTGAGTGTATGACCCATGGAAATGGTCTTATGCCTAGAAAAACCAGCCAAAAGTTATGAATAGTTTGGCTTTCATTCTCTAGTTATCCTGCAGTACTCACAATTTTGGTGAAACTATAAAGTTACTATAAAACATAAGCTCAAATAATGATTCATGAATGAAAGAAAAAATCTTTTGATCAATTTAAAATAATTTAGAAAATGACATCAGCAAGATGGCAGGCTAAAAGGTCCCAGCGCTGAGTCTGATGTAACACTGAATTAACAACCATTCATGGATGAAATATATTATGAGAGCTCCAAAGTTCAGCTGAGAGGTACAGCACACCAATGAAGCATAACATCCAAAAGCAGCTGTATTTAAAAGGGTAAGAAAAAACAGTTTCACCATATCCATGTCACTCTTCCACAAAACTATCACAGCTCAACACTGACAAAGACACCTTCATTCTCAATCTCTCTCATGGGGGAAAGAGAGAAGGAAGCAAGTACCAGGCTTCCAAAGCCTTTTAGGATGATGCCTGAGGGCCCATTCTATCTCACCTTTCCTAGAACACTGAAGAAATTAACACGGCTGGATTGTCTATAGACAACTAGAAGACCAAGCTCTCAAATAAAAAAACCTAACTTTATACCTCAAAAAACTGGAAAGAGAAGAACAAATTAAGATAAAAGTTAGCAGAAAGAAAGAAATAATAAAGGTTATGGCAGAAATAAGGAAGTAAAAATAGAAAAGTAACAGAAAAAATCAACTAAACTAAGAGTTGGATTTTTGAAAACATAAAACTGAAAATCAATAGCCTGGCTAATAAAAAAGAAAAAACTCAAGTAAAATCACAAACAAAAGAGGAAATATTACTTCTGATGTCACAGAAATTTTAAAGAAAATCATAATGGAAAATTATGAACAATTAAATATCAGCAAATTGGGCAGCCTGAAGAAGTGGGTAAATTCCTAGCAATGTACAAAATACCAAGACTGAATCAGGAAATAGCTTGAATTGGTAAAAAGGTGGTTAAAAACAATCAAAAGCCATTCAACAAAGAAAAGTTCAGATGAATTCATAGATGAATTCTACCAAACACTTAAAGAAAAATCAGTAACAATCCTTCTTAAACACACACACACACACACACAGAGAGAAGGTGTGTGTGTTTTTGTGTATGTGTATGTGTATATGTGTGTGTACACACCTATGGGACAGTTCTATTTTAAATCATTTGGGTTGATATAACAATATATCATGGGATGGATAGCTTGTAAACAACATAAATTTATTTCTCATAGTTCAGGAGGCTGGGAAGTCCAAGAACAAAGATGCAGCAAGGTCACATTCTGGTGAGGGCCCCATTCCTGACTCTAAGCTGGCACCTTCTCACTCTGTCACATGACAGAAGGGATGAGAGATATTTTTGGGTCTTTCTTATAAGAAGGAACACTAATCTCAATCATAAGCACTTCACCCTCATGACCTAAGAACTTCCCAAAGTCCTCACTCCTAATACCATTACATAGATTGTTAGGTTATTGGGATTTCTTCTTATAAAATATGGGGAAACACAATTATTCACTAATAGAAAATTCTGAAATCTCTTTTTATAAGGCAAGCATTACCCTGATACCAAATCCAAGGATTCCATAAGAAAATAAAACAATGGGCCAATATCCCTGATGAACATAGATGCAAAAATCCTTAACAAACTACTATAAAAGAGAATTGAGAGGCTCATAAAAAAGATCATACATCATCACCAAATGATGATTATTTTAGGGAGGTAGGGATAGTTCAAAATGTGCAAATCAATCATTATGATATATAACATTACAAAGGATAAAAACCACATAATCACCTTAACAGATGCAGAAAAAACATTTGACAAAATTCAACACCTTTTCATGATATAAAACTCATGTGAATTTTATATCATCATTGAACTATACGTCATTGAACTACATCAAAAACTAATGATGTACTATATGGTGGCCAATTGAACATAATAAAAAATATAAATTAAATAAATAAACAAACAAATAAACTCACCTCAACATAATAAAGGTCATACATGGAAGCCCACAGCTAAAATAATACTGAATTGTGAAAAGTTGAAAGTTTTTCCTTTAAGACCAGGAATAAGAAAAGGATACCCCCTTTCCCCACTTTTAAACAACACCATACTGGAAGTCTTAGCCAAAACAATTAAGTAGGAAAAAATACACAAAGCACCAATTGGAAAGGAGTAAGTAAAACTGTTTCTATTTACATATTATATATAGAAAACACTAAAGTCTCCACAAAAAACAAAAACCTGTTAAATAAATTCAGTAAAGAATCAAGATACAAAAGCAATATACAGAAGTCAGTTGCATTTCTATACATTAATAGTAGAGTAGGCATTAATTTCCAAAATATATTGGGATCCCAGAAGAAGAAGAAAGAGAGGGGCAAAAGGTATATTGGAGCAAATTATAGCAGAGAACTTCCATAATTTGGGGAAGGAAAGAAGTATCAAAATCCAGGAGGCACAGAGAAACCCCCTCAAAATCAATAAAAATAGGCTAATACCCTGTCACCTAAGAGTAAAACTTAAAAGTCTCAGAGACAAAGAGAAAATCCTGAAAGCACCTCAGGACAAGAGATCTGCAACGAATGAAAAAAAAAAGTATTAAAGTAAAGTATAAGGTTGGCAACAGACCTATCCACAGAGACCTGGCAGGCCAGAAAGGGCTGGCAAGATATATTCAGAGCACTAAATGAGAAAAATATGCAGCCAAGAATACTATATCCAGCTAGGCTGTCATTGATATCTCTCTCAAGGAGAGATAAGAAGCTGCCAGGACAAACAAAAGGTATTCAAATTGGCAAAGAAGTCAAACTCTTTCTCTTCACAGATGACATACTTTATATAGAAAACCCAAAAGACTCCACTCCCAAACTATTAGAACTCATAGAGCAATTCAGTAATCTGGCAGGATACAAAATCAATGTACAGAAAACAGTTGCTTTCTTATACATTAATAATGAAAATATAGAAAGGGAAATTAGAGAATCAATGCCATTTACTATAGCACCAAGTACTATAAGATACCTGGGAATAAACCTAAGAGGTAAAGGATCTGTATTCGAAGACCTACAGAACACTCATGAAAGAAATTGAAGAAGATACAAAAAGATGGAAAAGCATTCCATGCTCATGGATTGGAAGAATAAACATTATTAAAATGTCTATACTGCCTAGAGCAATCTATACTTTCAATGCCATCCTGATCAAAATTCCACTGACATTTTTCAAAGAGCTGGAGCAGGACAAACAAAACTAAAAGAATTTGCAAACATCAAAGCAGCCCTACAAGGAAATATTGAAAGGGGTCCTCTGAGCAAAGAGAAAGCCTAAAAGTAACAGACCAGAAAGGAACAGAGACATTAGACAGTAACAGTCACCTTACAAGCAATACTATGGCACCAAATTCAGATCTTTCAATTGTTACCCTGCATGTAAGTGGGCTAAATGTCTGAATCAAAAGACATAGTGTATCATAATGGATTAAAACAACACAAGACCCATTGATATGCTCTTTCCAAGAAACTCATTTTAGACTCAAAGACACCTCCAGATTTAAAGTGAGGGGGTGGAAAATAACTTGCCATGCCAATGAACATCAAAAGAAAGCTGCAGTGGCAATCCTTACATAAGACAAATTAGATTTTAAGCCAAAGATTATAATAAGAGATTAGGAAAGACACGATAGCATACTTAAAGGGTCTGTCCAACAAGAAGATTTAACGATTTAAAATATCAATGCCTCTAAAATGGCAGCAGTAAATTATATAAACCAATCAATAACAATATCAAAGAAACACATCAATAATAACACAATAATAGTAGGGGACTTTAACATCTCCCTCATTGAAATGGACAGATCATCGAAGCAAAAGATCAACAAGGAAATAAAAGCCTTAAAAGACAGACTGGACCAGATGGACATCATAGATATATTTAGAACATTCCATCCCAAAGCAAAAGAAAACACATTCTTCTCTAGTGCACATGTAACATTCTCCAGAATAGATCACATCCTGGGTCACAAATCAGGTCTCAGCCAGTACCAAAAGACTAGGATCATTCCCTGCATGTTTCAGACCACAATGTGTTGAAACTAGAACTCAACCACAAGGAAAAGTTTGAAAGAACTCAAATACACCATGGAGGCTAAAGACCATCCTACTACTAAAGAATAAATGGATAAACCAGGAAATTTAAAAAGAATTTTAAAAATTTATGGACACAAATGAAAATGAAAACACAACTCTTCAAAATCTTTGAGTCTCAGCTAAGGTAGTCCTGAGAGGAAAGTATATAGCAATACAAGCCTTTCCCAAGAAACAAAAAAGGTCTCAAGTACACAACCTAACCCTATACCTAAAGGAGCTGGAGAAAGAACAGCAAAGAAAGCCTAAACCCAGCAGGAGAAGAGAAATAATAAAGACCAGAGCAGAAATCAATGAAATAGAAACCAAAAGAACAGTAGAATAGACAACAAAACTATGAACTGGTTCTTTGAAAGAATTAATAAGACTGACAAACCCCTAGCCACTCTTATCAAAAATAAACGAGAGGGGCGACTGGGTGGCTCAGTGGGTTAAAGCCTCTGCCTTTGGCTCAGGTCATGATCCCAGGGTCCTGAAATCGAGCCCCGCATCGGGTTCTCTGCTCTGCGGGGAGCCTGCTTCCTCCTCTCTCTCTGCTTGCCTCTCTGCCTAGTTGTGATTTCTCTCTGTCAAATAAATAAAATATTTTAAAAAAATAAATGAGAAAGGACCCAAAATAATAAAATCATGAATGAAAGAGGAGAGATCACAACCAACACCAAAAAAATACAAACAAGTATAAGAACATACTATGAGCAACTATACGCCAGCAAATTTGACAATCTGGAAGAAACGGATGCATTCCTAGAGAAGTATAAACTACCAAAACTGAACCAGGAAGAAACAGAAAACCTGAACAGACCCATAACCAGAAAGGTGATTGAAACACTCCTTAAAACTCCCAAAAAACAAGAGCCCACGGCCAGATGGCTTCCCAGGGGAATTCTACCAAACATTTAAAGAAGAATTAATACCTATTCTCCTGAAACTATTCCAAAACTAGAAATGGAAGAACTTCAAACTCATTTTATGAGGCCAGCATCACCTTGATCCCAAAGCCAGACGAAGACCCCATCAAAAAGGAGAATTACAGACCAATATCCTTGATGAACATGGATGCAATAATTCTCACCAAAATACTAGCCAATAGGATCCAACAGTACATTAAGAAGATTATTCACCACCACCAAGTGGGATTTATTCCCAGGCTGCAAGGTGGGTTCAACATCTGCAAATCAGTCAATGTGATACAATACAGTAATAAAAGAAAGAACAAGAAACATATGATACTCTTAATAGATACTGAAAAAGCATTTGACAAAGTACAGCATCCTCTCTTGATCAAAACTCTTCACAATGTAGGGATAGAAAGTACATACCTCAATATCATAAAAGCCATCTGTGAAAAACCCACAGCAAATATCACGCTCAATGGAGAAAACTGAGAGCTTTCCCCCAAGGTCAAGAACATGGCAGAGCTGTCCACTATCACCATTGTTATTCAACATAGTACTAGAAGTCCTAGTCTCAGGAATCAGACAACAAAAAGAAATAAAAGGCATCCAAATTGGCAAAGAAGTTGTCAAACTTTACTCTTTGCAGATGATATGATACTTTATGTGGAAAACCCAAAAGACTCCACTCCCAAACTGCTAGAACTCATACAGGAATTCAGTAAAGTGTAGGGATATAAAATCAATGCATAGGAATCGGCTGCATTTCTATACACCAACAAGACAGAAGAAAGAGAAATTAAGGAGCTGATCCCCTTTACAATTGTACCCAAAACCATAAGACACCTAGAAATAAGTCTAACCAAAGAGGCAAAAAATCTATACTCAGAAAACTATAAGTACTCGTGAAAGAAATTGAAGAAGCCACAAAGAAATGGAAAAACGTCCCATGCTCATGGACTGGAATAACAAATATTGTTATTCTAAACTAGGTAGTCTAAACTACCTAAAGCAATCTATACATTTAATGCAATCCCCATCAAAATACCATCTACACATTTAATGCATCTACACATTTAATCTACATTAATCTACATATTTAATGCAATCCCTATCAAAATACCATCAACTTTTTACAAAGAAGTGGAACAAATAATCCTAAAATTTACATGGAACCAGATAGGACCCTAAATAGCCAGAGGAATGTTGAAAAAGAAAACTAACGTTACTGGCATCACAATTCCAGACTTCAAGCTCTATTACAAAGCTGTAATCATCAAGACAGCATAGTACTGGCACAGAAACAGACACATAGATCAATGGAACAGAATAGAGAGCCCAGAAATGGACCCTCAACTCTATGGTCAAATAATCTTCCACAAATCAGGAAAGAATACTTCTCCAGTGGAAAAGGACAGTCTCTTCAACAAATGGTGTTGGCAAAATTGGACAGCCACATGCCAAAGAATGAAATTGGACCATTTAATTATACCACACACAAAGAAATAGGCTCAAAATGAATGAAAGACCTCAATGTGAGACAGGAATACATCAAAATCCTTGAGGAGAACACAGGCATCAACCTCTTTCACCTTTGCTGCAGCAACTTCTTCTTGTGCACATTGCCAAAAGCAAGGGAAGCAAGAGTAAAAATGAACTCTTGGGACTTCCTCAAGATCAAAAGCTTTTGAACAGAAAAGGAAATAGTCAAAAAAACCAAATGACAACTGACAGAATGGGAGAAGATATTTGCAAATGACATATCAGATACAGGGCTAGTATCCAAAATCTATAAAGAACTTATCAAACTCAACACCCAAAGAACAAATAATCAAATTAAGAAATGGGTAGAAGACATGAACAGACATTTCTGCAAGGAAGACATCCAAATGGCCAACAGACACAAGAAGAAGTGCTCCACATTGCTTGGCATCAGGGAAATACAAAGCAAAACCACGGTGAGATACCACCTCACACCAGTCAGAATGGCTAAAATTAACCAGTCAGGAAATGACAGATGTTGGCGAGGATGCAGAGAAAGGGGAACCCTCCTCCACTGTTGGTGGAAATGCAAGCTGGTTCAGCCGCTCTGGAAAACAGTATGGAGGTTCCTCAGAAAGTTGAAAATAAAGCTACCCTATGACCCAGCAATTGCACTACTAGACATTTACACTAAAGATATAAATGTAGTGATCCAAAGGAGCATATGCACACCAATGTTTATAGCAGCAATGCCACAATAGCCAAACTATGGAAAGAACCTAGATGTCCATTAACAGATGAATGGATAAAGAAGAGTAGTATATATATAGAATGGAAAATATGAAGCCATAAAAAAAACCAAAATCCTGCCACCATTTGCAATGACTTGGATATAACTAGAGGGTAGTATGCCAATTGAAATAAGTCAATCATAGAAAGACAATTATCATATGATCTCACTGGTATGAGAGATTTAAGAAACAAGACAGAGGATCGTAGGGGAAAGAAGGGAAAAATGAAACAAGATGAAACCAGAGAAGGAGGCAAACCATAAGGGACTCTTAATCTCAGAAAAAAAACTGAGGGTTGCTGGAGGGGAGTGGGAGGGATGGGGTTAATCAGTGATAGACACAGGGGAGGGTGTGTGCTTTGGTGAGTGCTGTGAATTATGTAAGACTGATGAATCACAGACATGTACCCACGAAATAAATAATACATTATATGTGGGCGCCTGGGTGGTTCAGTGGGTTAAAGCCTCTGCCCTCAGCTCAGGTCACGATCCCAGAGTCCTGGGATCAAGTCCCGCATCGGGTTTTCTGCTCAGCAGGCAGCCTGTTCCCTTCTCTCTCTCCTCTCTCTGCCTGCTTGTGATCTCTCTCTGTCAAATAAATGAATAAAATCTTTAAAAAAACACATTATATGTTAACAAAAAGGAAAACCCTAAAGTGGTATCATCTCATACGTATTAGAATGGTCATTATCAAAAAACAAGAAATAAATGTTGGTAAGGATGTGGATGAAAGAGAACACTGTCATACTGTGGATGGAAATGTAAATTGGTACAACTACCCAGGAAAATAGTATAGAGGTTCAGCAAAAAATAGAGCTAGCATACATTCCAACAATTCTACTTCTGGGTATTTTTCCAAAGGAAAGAAAACAGTAACTCAAAAAGATATCTGAATCCCCTTGTTCACTGTAGCATTATTTACAATAGCCAAGGCATGGAAATAATCTGAGCGACCATCAATAGATGAATGGTTTTAAAAATGTGATACACACACACACACACACACACACACGAGTATTATGCAGATTAAAAGAAAAAAAAGAAAATCCTGCCATTTGGGACAACATGGATGCAATGAGGGCATTTTGAAGTGCGTCAGAGAAAAAAAGACAAATACTGTATGATTTCACTTATATGTGAAGTAACAAACAAAAAATGCTCATAGATAGAACCGATTGGTGATTGCCAAAACTAGAAGGAGACTAAGAAGGTGAAGATGGACAAAAGCTACACATTTCCAGTTATAAAACAATTACATCCTGCGGATATAATGTATGACATGGTGATTATAGTTAATAATATTGTAATATATTTGAACATTTCTAAGACAGTAGATCTTAAAAGTTCTCAACATAAGAAAAGTATGTATGAGTGGTGATGGATGTTAACTACACATACTGTGGTGATCATTTCACAATATACAATGTGGAAATTAGGGGCACTGACCGACACACAGTCAAAAATCCTTGTATAACTTTTGACTCCCCCAAAACTGAATTGCTAACACCCTTATTGTTTATTGTAAGCCTTACTGATAACTAATACTATTGATTAACACATACCTTGTATGTGATATGTACTTTATACTGTACCCTTATAATAAAAAATTAATATAATAAACTTATAATAACATATTCTAGGGAAAAATATTAAGAAAATCATAAGGTAGAGAAAATATATATACAGTACCATATTTATTTTAAAAGATCTGCATATTAAGTGAACCTGCATGTACATAGATCCTTGTGTTGTTCAAGAATCAACTGTATACATATACTGAATCATTACTTTGTATTCTTGAAACTAATACAATGTTACATGTCAGTTATATCTCAATTTTAAAAATCTTAATCATAAAGGATAATAATGGGAATTAAACCAAACTAATTTTGGAATTAAATTTAAGGAAACTAAATTTGAGGAAATGAACCTATTGAAGTAAGAAAATACAAATGCAAGTAAATCAAGAAAGTATTTGAAACATACACTTTCTCTTGGAAAAGAGAGTGGAGGGGTGAACTGTAAACAAATAACAAAATTTTTTAGTAGGTTTGTTTTTCTACCATTTTTTTCTAGTGCTCTGCATTCTGAAACAATTTAAGAAGTATTAAAAGAGCAAATGAATCAATGTATTGATGTTTAGACTGATTCACACTTCAGAAGGCAGACCATACTGACCCATAACTGGGCCTTGGTGTCTAAGTGTAAAATAATATTACAACCAGAACTACCAATGAAAGTTATGAATAATTTGATTTCTGTTCTCTAATTATCATAGGGTATTAACAACTAAGGTCAAAGGAAGTATAAATTTCCATAAAATATAATCTCAAATATATATTCACATACTAAAGGAAAAAAATCTTTACTGAGCTTAATTAAAATAATTTAAAACTTTCTGTAATTATCATACTCACCAATGTTTCCTTCCCCTTTGGCTGTTCTTTGTTTCTTTACTTGCATTTGTGTTTTTGATATTGAATCTTGGTTTCCATCAAGCAGAAGATTTCTACCTGGTACTTCATCTTGAGCTACATAAAGAGAAACAGTTAGTTGAATAAATAGAGAAACAGACCTGCTGTGAAACCCTTAATTTTCAAGTTTGTAACAAGTATCCAGCAGAATTTATCTTCATTTTTATAAATTTATAAGTAAATTACCATAATGTCAATTCTGATATGCAAATAGAAGTGTTTTAATATGGATGTGTTAAAACTCTTATAATTTCTTTAATAATCCTTGGCATCTAATATGATGTTATTCTCCATTTTTCTAGAATTTTTATAATTAAAGTTAAAACTTAATCATAGGATAAGACATTAGCAAGATGGAGGACTAATAAGCTCCAGGCCCTCATTTCCCCAAAGAAACACTGAGTTAACAACAGTTACAAACCAAATCAGCTTTATGAGAACTCTAAAAACAAGTTGAGGCTGCATCACCAAAGTACATTCCTTACCAAGAAAAACTACACCAAAAAGTGCAGAAAAAGTCATGGTATTTTGCCCACCTTGGCTGTACCACTTCCCTGGTGTGGTGTGCCACAATCACAGGGAAACTTCCCAATTTCCAGATGCTCCCTTGGGATGAAAAGAAAAAAGTGGAACTTGCATCTTTCTGGAAAATCTCAGAGCTGCTCAATGTCCACAATAGCCAACCTATGGAAAGAACCTAGATGTCCATCAACAAATGAATGGATAAAGAAGATGTGGTATACATACACAATGGAATACTATGTAGCCATCAAAAATGAAATATTTCCATTTGCAAAAATGTAGATGGAACTAGAGAGTATTATGCTAGGCAAAATAGGTCAACCAGATAAAGGATTATCATATTATCACTCTGATATGAGGAATTTGAGAGTCAGGGCAGGGGGTTTTGGGAGGCAGGAAGGGAAAAAATGAAACAATTAGGGCCAGGGAGGAAGACAAACCATAAGAGACTCTTAATCTCAGGAAACAAACTGAGGGTTGCTGGGAGTGGGGGGAAGGATAGGGTGGCTGGGTTATGGACACTGGGGAGGGTACGTGCTATGGTGAGTGCTGCGAACTGTGTAAGACTGATGATTCATCAACATGTACCCCTGAAGCAAATAATACATGTTAATTTTAAAAAGTCTGGGAGCTGCCTAAGTGATTGGTTTCTACTTTGCCTGACTTGTAACACTGACGGAAATAGCTGCACAGATGTATACCAGGTTGGAAGCTGCAGAAAACAAAGTTGAATACCATAGCATATTAGAGCTACCTGGAGTATGCAGTTCTACAAATGATGGGGGTAACAAGGAATTACAGGCAGAGAAATACTACAGCAACCAAAAACAAAAGCTCCTGGGAAGAAATAAGGGAGAGCCTGTAAGGGAAATTAGGAGAGTTAAAAGCCATAATATAAACTAGAATATAAGAGTATACACAAGACCAGAAAACACACATTCCCCAGAAACGGTTCAAGAAGTCTTAGAACCTCTCTGCCAGGCTGATTTCTCAAGGTATTCCCTTGCACAAAGCCAGTTTGTAAATACTGAGAGGTGGCTGTACTTTCAAATTCCTAAATCTCAATAAAAGATGAAAAGCCATACCAAAATAACCCAACACACAAACAAAACCAGGAAAATATGCCCTAATGAAATCAGGAAAATGATGCTAGAACAAAATTTAAATGGCACCATTATTAACAATAGCCAAATTATAGAAATAGCCCATGTGTCCATCTATTGATAAATCAGTAAAGAAGTGAATATGTACACACACATGTGCACGTGCGCACACACACAATGAAATAGTATTCAGCCATAAAAAATAATGAAATCTTGCCATTGGAAATGATGTGGATGGAGCTGGAGTGTATTATGCTAAGTGAAATAAGTTAGAGAAAGACAAATATCATATGATTTCAACTCAAATGTGGAATTTGAGAAACAAAGCAAATGAACATGGTGTGGGATGGGAAACCAAAAAACAGAGTCTTAATTATAGAGAACAAACTGATGGTAACCAGAAGGGTGATAGGCAGGGGAAAGATGGGTTAACTTGTGATGAGCACTAAGTGTTGTAAATAAGTGTTGAGTCACCAGATTCTACACTTAAAACTAATATTATGCTGCATCTTAACTAACTGGAATTTAAATTAAAATTTGGAAAAAATATCAACAAAGATATAGAAACAATTAAAAAACAAATTCTGGAGCTGAGCAATACAATAAGTGAATTTAAAGTTTCACTAAAGGGGTTCAACAGCAGATTTTCTCAGGAAGAAAAAAGAATAGCAACCTGGAAGACAGGTCATTTGAAATTACAGAGTAGCAAAATCAAAAAAGAAAAGTGAAGAAACCATAAGGACCAATAAGACACTATTAAGTGGACCAAGATACATATTATGGAAATCCCAGAATGGAAAAGAAAAAGTAGATTTTTTTTCCCTTTTTATTAATTTTTTCAGTGTAACAGTATTCATTCTTTCTGCACAACACCCAGTGCTCCATGCAAAACGTGCCCTCCCCATCACCCACCACCTGTTCCCCCAACCTCCCACCCCTGACCCTTCAAAACCCTCAGGTTGTTTTTCAGAGTCCATAGTCTCTCATGGTTCGCCTCCCCTCCCCAATGTCCATAGCCCGCTCCCCCTCTCCCAATCCCACCTCCCCCCAGCAACCCCCAGTTTGTTTTGTGAGATTAAGAGTCATTTATGGTTTGTCTCCCTCCCAATCCCATCTTGTTTCATTTATTCTTCTCCTATCCCCCTACCCCCCCATGTTGCTTCTCCATGTCCTCATATCAGGGAGATCATATGATAGTTGTCTTTCTCCGATTGACTTATTTCACTAAGCATGATACGCTCTAGTTCCATCCACGTCGTCGCAAATGGCAAGATTTCATTTCTTTTGATGGCTGAATAGTATTCCATTGTGTATATATACCACATCTTCTTGACAAATTCATCTGTTGATGGACATCTAGGTTCTGCCAGAATGGGAGAAGATATTTGCAAACGACATATCAGATAAAGGGCTAGTATCCAAAATCTATAAGGAACTTAGCAAACTCAACACCCAAAGAACAAACAATCCAATCAAGAAATGGGCAGAGGACATGAACAGACATTTCTGCAAAGAAGACATCCAGATGGCCAACAGACACATGAAAAAGTGCTCCATGTCACTCGGCATCAGGGAAATACAAATCAAAACCACAATGAGATATCACCTCACACCAGTCAGAATGGCTAAAATTAACAAGTCAGGAAATGACAGATGCTGGAGAGGATGTGGAGAAAGGGGAACCCTCTTCCACTGTTGGTGGGAATGCAAGCTGGTCCAACCACTCTGGAAAACAGCATGGAGGTTCCTCAAAATGTTGAAAATAGAACTACCCTATGACCCAGCAATTGCACTACTGGGTATTTACCCTAAAGATACAAACAAAGTGATCCGAAGGGGCACGTGTACCCGAATGTTTATAGCAGCAATGTCTACAATAGCCAGACTATGGAAAAAGTAGATTTTTATCTGAAGAAATAATGACCAAAAATTCCCAAATTTGAAAGAAGAAATGGTTGTACAAATTCAACAAGTTGAATGAACTCCAACAAGGAAAAACCTAAAAAGACCAACATTGAAACCATTACAGTTAAACTGTTAAGACAAAAAGCTGAAAAAGTAAAGCACTTGTCACATACAAGGGAGCCTCTATAACTTTAATAGTGGATTTCTCAGCAGGAACCTTGCAGGACAGAAGAGAGAGTTGGATGACATATTCAAAGCACAAAGAAAAAACTGTCAACCAAGCATACTGCATTTGGCAAAAGTATCCTTCAAAAATGAAGGGAAAATTAAGACCTTCCCCTCCAAAAAAAATTAAGACTTTTTCAGATAAACAAAAGGTGAGGAGGTTGGTAACACTATACCTATCCAAATAGGAATGCTAAAAGAAGTCTTTCAAGTTGAGATTAAAGGATGTTAAATGACATCACAAAGTTATATGATGATATGGTTTTTAAGATAAATGTATAGACAAATGTAGAAACACATATTGAAATTTTGATGTGTAACTTCACTTTTAATTCCTACATAGAATTTAGAGAAAAATATAAAAACAACTATAAATTTATGCAATATATAAAGATAGAATCTGTGATTAAATAAAGTGTGGGGAAGAACATTAAAGGGGAACTGTTCTGTGACTGAAGTATGTGTTTGATTGTTGTGACTTTAAGTTCAATGTAATCCCCATTGTAACCACAACAAAAACATTTATAGAATATATATGTTAGGTAATGAATGTCTGTATCCCCGTAAATTTACTGTTGAAGCCCTAACCCCAATGTGATAGCTGAAAATAGGACTTAGGAAACTAATTAAACTTAAGGGATATCTCAGGAGGAAGGCCCTATTCTAACAGAATTAGCATTTTAGTAAGAAGAGACACCAGAGAATGTGCCCATGTGCACACTTGCAGAGACCGTCTCTCTTTTCATGTGCACACAAAGAAAAGGTTATATGAGTACACAGAAAATGGTAGCTACTCTTAAGCCAAGAAATTTATCTTACCAGCACCTTGATCTTGGACTTCATCCACCAAAATTGTAAGAAATAAATTGCTTATTTAGTGAACTTGTCTATGGTATTTAGTTATGGCAGCCTGAGTGGACTAATATCGTACACAAAAGGAAATGAAAAGGAAAGCAAAGCACGTTACTATTTAAAAAATAAGTCAAAGACAAAGGAAAATAGTAAGGAATGAGAAGCAAAAAAGGCATGATACAAAAAAAATGGACAAAATGGCAATAATAAGTCCTTCCCCATCCAATTGTATGCTATCTAACTGGGTAACTTAAATCAAAAAATTTTTAGAAAAACACAACCTACTAGTGTAAATAGGTTAAACTCTCAAATCAAAAGATTGCAAGAGTAGATGAATGTATCACAAAAACAAATAAAATAACAACAACAACAAAGACCCACATATATGGTATCCATAAGAGACTCATGGTAAATCTAAGGACATATATGGACTGAAAGTGAAAGGATGGAAACAGATATTCCATGTAAATGATAACCAAAAGAGAGCAGGGTTGGCTAAATTATTAAAGGGCAACAGAGAATTTTGTCAAAAACTCTTACAAAAAACAAAGTAAGACATCTTATAAAGATATGTTATTTATTTATTTATTTATTTATTTATTTATTTATTCTAAACAGAGCATGAGCAGGGGGAGAGGCAGAGAGAAAAGGAAACAATCTCAAGAAGACATCATGCCAAGCACAGAGACCCATGCTCTGAGATCACAACCTGAGCTGAAATCAAGAGTCAGATGCTTATCTGACTGACCCAAGCAGGGACCCCGAAGCATGTTATAATAATAAAAACTCAATTCTCCAAGAATATATAACAAATATAAATATATATGCACCAAACATGAAACATCTAAATATAGGAAGCAAATACTAGCCAACTGCATAAAAAATAGACAATAAGATAATAAAACAAAAATTGTAGTAGACTTTAATATCCCACTTTCAACAAGGAAATCAGAGTACATGAACAACACTATAGACCAGTTGGGCATTATAGATATATGCAGAAAACTCCAACAGCAAAGTGCACATTTTTCTCAAGGGCACATGGAACAAGGAACGTTCACCAGGACAGACCACATGTTGGCCACAAGGTAAAGTCTTTAAAAAATCTGAAAGACTGAAATCATACAAACCAACTTTTCTGATAACAATGAAAAGTTAAAAGTTAACAATGGCAGAGGGTGGCTCAGTGGGTTAAAGCCTCTGTCTTCTGCTCAGGTCATGATCTCAGGGTCCTGGGATTGAGCCCTGCATTGGGCTCTCTGCTCAGCAGGAAGCCTGCTTCCTCCTCTCTCTCCATCTGCCTCTCTCTGTCTACTTGTGATTTCTGTCTGTCAAATAAAAATGAAAAAAAAAATGGCAGAAACACTGAGAAATCCACAAATATACTCGAAATTTAAAATACATTCTCAAAAAAAATGGGTCAAAGCAGATATTGTAAGGAAAATTAGAAAATATCTTGAGATAAATGAAAATGAAAACACATCCAAAGTGTATGCAATGTAGTGAAAGTCATTTCAAAAGGCAAATTTATAACTGTGAACATGTACATTAAAAATAATAATTAATTTAATACATTAAAAAAGAAAGATCTCCCCCCAAAAAACATAGCTTCACACTTCAATGCCATAGAAAAAGAAGAAAACACTAATCCAAAGGTAGCAGAGTAAAGGAAATATTAGAGCAGATATAATGGAATAGAAAATGGAAAACCAATAAAGAAAGTCAATGAAACCAGGAACTGGTTGTTTGAAAAGACCAAAAAAATTTTGAAAAAGTTCACTAGATTAGCTAAGATAAAAAGGAAAAATATTCAAATAATTATATCAAAAATGAAGGATACATTATAATCAATGCTACAGGAATAAAAAGGCTGATAAGAGAATATAACAAATGATTCCATACCAACTAAACTGGATTATGTAGAAGATATGGATAAATTCCTAGAAACACACAGCATACCAATCGAATCATGAATAAACAGAAAATCTGTTTAGTAAACTAGTAAAGAGATTAAACCTGTAATCAAAAACCTCCCAACGAATAAAAGACCAGGACCAGTTAGCTTCACTAGAGAATTCTACCAAATATTAAAAAAACAATGCTTTTCAGGACTCAACCAATACCAAAAGACTGACATTATTCCCTGCATTTTCTCAGATCACAATGCTTTGAAACTGGAGCTCAATCACAAGGAAAAGTTCAGAAGGAACTCAAACACCTGGAAGCTAAAGACCACCTTGCTTGAGAATGCTTGGATTAACCAGGAGATCAAAGATGAACTTAAACAATTCATGGAAACCAATGAGAATGAAGACACTTTGGTCCAAAACCTATGGGATACAGCAAAGGCGGTTCTAAGGGAGAAATACATAGCCATCCAAGCCTCCCTCAAAAACATTGAAAAATCCAGAATACACCAGCTGTCTCTACACCTTAAAGAACTGGAGAATCAACAACAAATCAAACCAACTCTACACACAAGAATGGGAATAATCAAGATTAGAGCAGAGATCAATGAGGTAGAAACAAGAGATACAGTAGAACGTATCAATGAAACTAGAAGCTGGTTTTTTGAAAGAATCAATAAGATCGATAAACCATTGGCCACACTAATCCAAAAGAAAAGAGAGAAAGCCCAAATTAATAAAATTATGAATGAAAAGGGAGAGATCACAACTAACACCAAGGAAATAGAAACAATCATCAGAAACTATTACTAACAGTTATATGCCAATAAGGTAAGCAACCTGATGAAATCAATGCATTCCTGGAAAACTATAAACTCCCAAAATTGAACCAGGAAGAAACTGACAACCTGAATAGACCGATATCTAGTAATGAGATTGAAGCAGTGATTAAAAACCTTCCAAAAAACAAGAGCCCAGGACCTGACAGACTCCCTGGGGAATTCTACCAAACTTTCAAAGAAGAAATAACACCAATTCTCCTGAAGCTGTTTCAAAAAATTGAAGCAGAAGGAAAACTTCCAGACTCTTTTTATGAAGCCAGCATTACCCTGATCCCCAAACCAGGCAAAGACCCTACCAAAAAGGAGAATTTCACATCAATATCCCTGACATATATGGATGCTAAGATTCTCAACAAGATCCTAGCAAATGGGATCCAACAACACATTAAAAAGATTATCCACCATGACCAGGTGGGATTCATCCCTGGGTTGCAAGGTTGGTTCAACATTCACAAATCAATCAATGTGATAGAACAAATCAATAAGAGAAGAGAGAAGAACCACATGGTCCTCTCAATTGATGCAGAAAAAGCATTTGACAAAATCCAGCATCCGTTCCTGATGAAAATGCTTCAAAGTATAGGGATAGAGGGAACATTCCTGAACTTCATAAAATCTATCTATGAAAGACCCACAGCAAATATCCTCCTCAATGGGAAAAAGCTTGCAGCCTTCCCATTGAGATCAGGAACACGACAAGGATGCCCACTCTCACCACTCTTGTTCAACATAGTATTAGAAGTCCTAGCAACGGCAATCAGACAACAAAGAGAAATAAAAGATATCCAAATTGGCAATGAAGAAGTTAAACTCTCTCTCTTCACGGATGACATGATTCTTTATATGGAAAACCCCAAAGACTCCACCCCCAAACTACTAGAACTCATACAGCAATTCAGTAACGTGGCAGGATACAAAGTCAATGTGCAGAAATCAGTGGCTTTCTTATACACTAACAATGAAAATACAGAAAGGGAAATTAGAGAATCGATTCCATTTACTATAGCACCAAGAACCATAAGATACCTGGGAATAAACCTAACCAAAGAGGTAAAGGTTCTGTACTCGAGGAACTACAGAACAACAGGCGGTGGGTAATGGAGAGGGCACGTTTTGCATGGAGCACTGGGTGTTGTGCAAAAAGAATGAATACTGTTACGCTGAAAAAATAAATAAAATGAGAAAAAAAAAATAAACAAAAATCCCTAAGATACATCAAAAGAAACTTCTCTTTAAAAGCCAAAAAAAAAAAAAAAAAAAAAAAAGAAATTGAAGAAGACACAAAAATATGGGAGACCATTCCGTGCTCTTGGATCAGAAGAATAAACATTGTTAAAATGTCTATACTGCCTAGAGCAATCTATACTTTTAATGCCATTCCGATCAAAATTCCACCGGTATTTTTCAAAGAGCTGGAGCAAATAATCCTAAAATTTGTATGGAATCAGAAGAGACCCCGAATTGCTAAGGAAATGTTGAAAAACAGAAACAAAACTGGCAACATCACGTTACCTGATTTCAAGCTTTATTACAAAGCTGTGATCACCAAGACAGCATGGTACTGGCAAAAAACAGACATATTGACCAGTGGAACAGAGTGGAGAGCCCAGATATGGACCCTCAACTCTATGGTCAAATAATCTTCGACAAAACGGGAAAAAATATACAATGGAAAAAAGACACTCTCTTCAATAAAGGGTGCTGGGAAAACTGGACAGCCATATGTAGAAGAATGAAACTCAACCATTCTCTTCCACCGTACACAAAGATAAACTCGAAATGGATAAAAGACCTCAATGTGAGACAGGAATCTATCAGAATCCTAGAGGAGAACATAGGCAGTAACCTCTTTGATATCAGCCACAGCAACTTCTTTCGAGATATGTCTCCAAAGGCCAAGGAAACAAAAGCGAAAATGAACTTTTGGGACTTCATCAAGATCAAAAGCTTCTGCACAGCAAAGGAAACAGTCAACAAAACAAAGAGTCAACCCACGGAATGGGAGAAGATATTTGCAAATGACAGTACAGACAAAAGGTTGATATCCAGGATCTATAAAGAACTCCTCAAACTCAACACACACCAAACAGATAATCATGTCAAAAAATGGGCAGAAGATATGAACAGAACACTTCTCCAATGAAGACATACAAATGGCTACCAGACACATGAAAAAATGTTCATCATCACTAGCCATCAGGGAGATTCAAATTAAAACCACGTTGAGATATCACCTGACACCAGTTAGAATGGCCAAGATTAGCAAGACAGGAAACAACGTGTGTTGGAGAGGATGTGGAGAAAGGGGAACCCTCTTACACTGTTGGTGGGAATGCAAGTTGGTGCAGCCACTCTAGAGAACAGTGTGGAGATTCCTCAAGAAATTAAAAATAGAGCTTCCCTATGACCCTGCAATTGCACTACTGGGTATTTACCCCAAAGATACAGATGTAGTGAAAAGAAGAGCCATCTGTACCCCCAATGTTTATAGCAGCAATGGCCACGGTTGCCAAACTGGAAAGAACGAAGATGCCCTTCAACAGATGAATGGATAAGGAAGATGTGGTCCATATACACGATGGAGTATTATGCCTCCATCAGAAAGGATGAATACCCAAATTTTGTAGCAACATGGACAGGACTGGAAGAGATTATGCTGAGTGAAATAAGTCAAGCAGAGAGAGTCAAGTATCATATGGTTTCACTTATTTGTGGAGCATAACAAAGAACATGGAGGACATGGGGAAATGGAGAGAAGGGAGTTGTGGGAAATTGGAAGGGGAGATGAACCATGAGAGACTATGGACTCTGAAAAACAACCTGAGAGTTTTGAAGGGGCGGGGGATGGGAGGTTGGGGAACCAGGTGGAGGGTAATAGGGAGGGCGTGTATTGCATGGAGCACTGGGTGTGGTGCAAAAACAATGAGTACTGTTACGATGAAAATAAATAAATAAATTTTAAAAAAAAAACAATGCTTTTCAAATTCATCCAAATGATTGAATGAAAGACAATACTTCCAAAGTTATTAGGCCAGAATTCCCTGACATGAAAATCAGATAAATGCAATACATGAAAGAAAATTACAGGGCACTATCCCTGATAAATAGAGAAGAAATTCCTCCACAGTATATTAGCAAACAGAATTCAAGAACTTTTTGGAAGGACTAAACACCAGAGCCAAGTGGGATTTATTCTTGGAATGCAAGGATGAGTCAATGTATGAAAATCAACTAATATGATATTTCACCTTAACATTTTTTAAAATGACTATCTTGACTGATTCAGGAAAAGCATTTGAGGAAATTCAACATCTTTTCATGATTAAAAAAAAATCTAAGCTATCACTTAAAGGAATATACCAATATAATAAAGACCAAATATGCAAAGCACACAGCTAACCTCATAACTAATGATGAAAGACCAAAAATTTTTTCTCTGAAATTAGAAACAAGGCAAAGATACACACTCTCCCTATTTCTATTCAACACAATATGGGAAGTCCTAATCACAGCACATAGGTAAGAAGTAAGTAAATAAACAAAATGGAATTTTATAAAGGAAGAAGTAAAACTTTCTCTGTTCACAGAAAACATGATCTTATACATACAAAACCCTAAAGAATCACAAAGATGTATTAGAAATAATAACTGAATTCAGCAAAATTTCAGGATACAAAATCAATGTACAAAAATCAGTACATTTCTATAAACTATTGATGTAAAATATGAAAAGGAAACTAATTACAAAAGAAAAACAGGTCCATCAACAATAATAAAATAGGAATAAATTTAACCAACGAGGCAAAAGACATGTAAATTGCAAACTATAAAACACCACTGAAAAAAATTAAGGAAGACACAAATAAAGGGGAATATAACTTATGTTCAGGTATTAGAAAAATTAATATTATTAAAACATCAGTACTGCCCAAGGAAATCTACAGTCAGTGTAATCACTATAAAAATCCACATGTATTTTTTGTAGAAATAGAAATTTAAAAATCATCCTAAAATTCATACAAAATCTCAAGAAGTCCCACATAGCCAAATTATCTTTTAAAATAATAACAAAGTTAGAAATATAACATTTAATAATACATTTAATAATTTTAAAACATATAACATAAAACATTTAATAATTTTAAAACATATTATAAATCAAAAATAAATAGTTTGCTAGTGGCATCAAGACTCATAAGACTAATAGACTAGAGATGGGAAAATGGCAACAGAGTAGGAGGACCCTAGGCTTATCTCATCTCATAAATACAACTAGATAACTATGAAATCATCTTAAATACCACAGAAATTGGCCTGAAGAATGACAGAACAAACGCTACAACTAAAGACAGAAAAGAGCTACACCAAAGAAAGTGGAAAGTACAGAGATGTGGTTTAAGGGATAAATGATCCCTGGAGCTTATGCTGAGGGTAGGGTGCCACAAATTGCAGAGAAAGGTGAGAGAGAGAGAAATACACAGGGGAACAAGCAAGAAGAAACTTTTCCCACAGGAATTAACTTGGAAAACAAGAAGGGCTGAATTTCATGAGTTCTTGCAACCAGGGAGGCTCAAAGTCTGGAAAGGTCAGTGGGCTTGGCTGGGATAGACCCTAGAGAACACAGTACCACCCTTAGGAGAGAAGGCAGGCAAAAAGCTCAAAGGCAAACAACATGGAAATATTGATATAATACATAGTAGGGAGATTATTTGCTCTTTCAGAGCTTGTCCCCAAGAAGTAACATTCTGTGAAAGCAAAGGAGCTAACATGCCATTTCCCTCCCTCATCCTTCTGCAAAAACACAAAGCCACCTGCAGGAAGCAGCACAGTGCAGACACAGGCTACTTAACCTAACTACAATAACCCCCACTATGCCTTGCTCCAGTGTAACTGCCCCTTTCAGTCAAGCTTAACTCAGTTCTAGCATGGTGAGCCCCTCCCCTACAAGACAAGATAAACCCCAGTAGGTATCCCAACTAGAGAGCTTCATAAGGCCTTAGTTCCAGTGGAGGTGGTGACAGGTCTCATTTCATAAGCAGACCAGAGCATTCCTAGTTAGAACTCACAACCTTGAGGCAGGGACTAAAACACTGCCCACAGCAGGCAAGGAGGGCCTCTCGAGATGACTGGCCGGAAGGATAAGCATAACATCGGCATGCATGCAACACAAGCTCTAAGTGCCAGGCTCTATGCACTACATGATCTCTTCTTCATAAGGCCATTACTTTCAGGAGCAAGAGACAGAATTTACTTTTCTAACACTAAAAGAAGGCAGAGACTTAGACAAAATGAGAAGACAGGAATTTATCCCAAATGAAAAAACAAGATAAGGTCACAGCCAGAGATGCAAGTGAAACAGATAAAAGCAACATACATAATGGAGAATTTAAAGCAATGATCATTGGGTGCCTAGGTAGCTCAGTCATTAAGCATCTGACTTCAGTTTAGTTCATGTTTTCAGAATCCTGGGATTGAGTCCATACTGAGATCCAAGCTCAGCTGGAAGTCTGTTTCTCCCTCTCCATCTGTCCCTCCCCCAACTCATATTCTGTGTTTGTGTGTGTGTGTGTGTGTGTGTGTCCAATAAATACATATAATCTTTTGAAAAATAAAGCTATGGTTATAAAGGGGGGTACCTGGTTGGCTCAGTCAGAAAAGCATGCAAATCTTGATCTCACAGTTGAAATTTTGAGTCCTCTATGTTATGAAAGGAGATTACTTAAAAATTTATTAAAATCGAAAGCAATGATCATAAGGATACTTACTGGGCATGAGAAAAGAATGGAAGACATCAGTGAGACCCATACCAAAGAGATAAAAGAGTTAAAATAGAATGAGAGGAAAAGTGCAATAAATGAGATTAGGAAGTTGCTTATTCCAATGGACAGCAGGCTGGAAGAACTAGAGGAATGACTTAATGACCTAGAATACAAAGTAATGGTAAGCAATGAAGCTGAACAAAAGAAAAAGAATTATGCAACATGAAAACAGACTTAGAAAACTCAGTGACTTGATCAAACATAATAACATTTAGGAGTCCCAGAAGAAGAGGGAAGGAAAAGGAGGAAGAAAATTTATTTAAGGAAATAATAGCTGAAATTTTCCCAAATCTGGGGAAAGAAATGGACACCCAGACCCAGAAGGCACAGAGAACTCCTATCAAAATCAACAAAAGCAGGCCTTTGCCAACATACATATTAATTAAATTTGCAAAACATAGGGATAAAGAAAAAATCTTAAAAGCAACAAGTCAAAAGAAGTAACTTACAAGAAATAAAGCCAGCAGAAGATTTTTCAACAGAAACTTGGCAAGACAGAAGAAAGTGGCATAGCATATTTGACATGCTGAATATATAGGAAGACTCCTCAAGTGGAAAGAAGAGACCAAAATTGATAGTATAAATGTAGGAAACACAAGAGCAGTAAAAATGAATATTTCTATTAAAAAATCAAAGAACTACAAAAAGAATATAAAATATAATAACAAATATCTAAAATATGAAAAGAGGAGAAAAGAAGAGGTCCAAACATAAATGACCATCAAATTAGTATAGACTGTTATTTGTAGAAAAGTTTATATATAAACCTACTGGTAACCATATACTGAAAACCAATAAAAACTGTCAAAATATAAAGAGAAATAAAGCCAATTTAATCACTAAAGAAAACCAGCAAAACATGAAAGAGAGGGAGGAACAGGATGGCAGAGGAGTAGGAGATCGAGATATCATCAGGTCCAAGGAGTTCAGCTAGATAGCTATCAAACCATTCTGAACACCTACAAACTCAACAGGAGATAGAAGAGAAGAAGAGCAGCAATTCTAGGAACAGAAAATCAGCCACTTTCCAGAAGGCAGGATGTGCAGAAAACTAAATCAGAGGCAATATAAGGGAAGATAGACTGCAGGGGGAGGGGCTGGCTCCTGACAAGTGAGAGTGCAGTAGAGAACATAATCAGAACCCTTGGAAGTCTGCTCCACTGAGGGATGTTGCACCAGAGGCTAAGGGGGGTGGAGCCCTTCCAGGGACAGAGTAGTCTCAGGACCTGCAGAGACACCAAAAGACCAGAGCCCCCAGGTATCCAAGTGGGGAAGCTGGCTGCAGAGACAGAGTCTTCAAACAGTGGGCTTTCAGCTCAGGGTTACCTTAAACCATGATCCAAGGCACAGGTGGACCACTGCTCTCTGAGCAGGGACCCCACAAACAGCAGATCCAGGGAGACACCCTCATTTCTCCTCCAGGAGGAGCAGCACTGCAGGAATCTGCTGGGTTTGGAGACTCCAAATAGGGCTGTGCACCAGAAATAGAAATGCTTGGTCACAGGCTGGGTGAGCATGGAGTGCGGCTGGAGGCCAGGGAGACGGGAGGGACTGACCACTTTTCTCTAGGTGCACATTAAGGAGTGGGGCCCTGAGCCCCACAGGGCTCCTACAGGGCTGGAGATTGGGAGGCCACCATTTTCATTTCCATCCTCCAAAGCTGTATGGAAAGCATTCAGGGAACAAAAGCACTGACAATGAACCCTGGCAGATTACACAGCCTGGCCCCTAGCAAGGGCGTTGCAATTCCGCCTTGGGGCAAAGACATTTTAGAATCACTCTAACAGGCCCCTCCCCCAGAAAATCAGCAAGAACATCCAGCCAAGTTCACCAACTGAAGAAAATGGCGAAACTCCCGAGTTAGGGGAAAGCAACACATAGAATTCATGGTTTTTTTCCCATGATCTTTTAGTCTTTAAACTTAATTTTTTTAAGTTTTTTTTTCTTATTCTATTTTATTAAATTTTTCCTCTTTCCTATTTTAATGTTAACTACTTTATTATATCAACACTTTCAAAAAATCTTTTTAAATTTTCATTGTTATAGTCATATTTTATCCCTTCATTTTATTTAACCTCATTTCTTGTATACATATAGGTTTTTTGTCTTTAAACTTTGAGATACATTTATCCTAATAGATCAAAATATACCTTAAACTTAGCACATAGCTTTGTTCTAGTCTCCAGCCTGATCACATTCTTTTCTCCTTTTTTTCTTCTTTTTTTTCAACCACCTTATCTTATCAATCCCTTTTTTATAATTTTTAAATTTTCACCCTTATAGTTATACTTTATCCCTTCATAGTATTTACCCTTATTATTGTATATATATAAGTTTTTCTTTCTTTAAAATTTTGGGAGGTAGTTTTCTCTAACAGACCAAAATACACCCAAAATCAAATGTGCAGCTCTGTTCTATTTGCCAATCTAATATACAGACATATATTTTTTCTTTTTTTCCCCCTCTTATCTCCCCCTGGTTTCAGGTCTCTTCTCTTTTGGTTAGCATATATTTTCTGGAGTCACTTCAAACTTTTTAGTATTTTGTTCTCTCATTCATGTATTCTCATCTGGATAAAATGACAAGGTGGAAAGAAACACCTCAAAAAAAAAAAAAAAAAGAATAAGAAGCAGTACCAAAGACTAGGGACCTAATTGATACGGACATTAGTAAGATGTCAAAACTAGAGTTCAGAATGACAATCATCAAGGTGCTAGCTGGACTTGAAAAGCATGGAAAAAATCAGAGAATCCATTTCTGGAGAAATAAAATCCCCTTCTGGAGAAATAAAAGAACTAAAATCTAACCAAGTTGAAATAAAAAAGGCTCTTAATGAGGTGCAATAAAAAAGGGACACTCATACTGCTAGGATAAATGAGGCAGAAGAGAGAAGTGGTGATATGAAAGAGCAAATGACAGAGAATGAAGAAGTTGAGAAAAAGAGAGACAAACAACTACTGGACCAAGAGGGGAGAATTCAAGAGATAAGTGATACCATAAGATGAAACAATATTACAATAATTTGGATCCTAGAAGAAGAAGAAAGAGAGAGGGGGGCAGAAGAGAGGGGCACAATGCTTTGAAACTAGAACACAACCACAAGGAAAAGTTTGAAAGAACTCAAATACATGGAGGCTAAAGACCATCCTACTACTAAAGAATAGATGGATCAACCAGGAAATTTAAAAACAATTTAAAAAACGCATGGACACAAATGAAAATGAAAACACAACTGTTCAAAATCTTTGGGTCTCAGCAAAGGTGGTCCTGAGAGAAAGTATATAGCAATACAAGACTTTCCCAAGAAACAAGAAAGGTCTCAAATACAAAACCTAACCCTATACCTAAAGGAGCTGGAGAAAGAACAGCAAAGAAAGCCTAAACCCAGCAGAAGAAGAGAAATAATAAAGATCAGTGCAGTAATCAATGAAATAGAAACCAAAAGAACAGTAGAACAGATCAACAAAACTACAAGCTGGTTCTTTGAAAGAATTATTAAGACTGACAAACCCCTAGCCACTTTTATCAAAAATAAAAGATAAAAGACCCAAAATAATAAAATCATGAATGAAAGAGGAGAGATCACAACCAACACCAAAAAAATACAAACAAGTATAAGAACATACTATGAGCAACTATACGCCAACAAATTTGACAATCTGGAAGAAACGGATGCATTCCTAGAGAAGTATAAACTACCAAAACTGAACCAGGAAGAAACAGAAAACCTGAACAGACCCATAACCAGAAAGGTGATTGAAACACTCCTTAAAACTCTCCCAACAAACAAGAGCCCACGGCCAGACGGCTTCCCAGGGGAATTCTACCAAACATTTAAAGAAGAATACCTATTCTCCTGAAACTGTTCCAAAACTAGAAATGGAAGAACTTCAAACTCATTTTATGAGGCCAGCATGACCTTGATCCCAAAGCCAGATGAAGACCCCATCAAAAAGGAGAATTACAGACCAATATCCTTGATGAACATGGATGCAGAAATTCTCACCAATAAGATCCAACAGTACATTAAAAGGATTATTCACCACGATAAAGTGGGGTTTATTCCCAGGCTGCAAGGTGGGTTCAACATCTGCAAATCAATCAGTGTGATATATACAGTAATAAAAGAAAGAACAAGAAACATATGATACTCTCAATAGATACTGAAAAAGCATTTGACAAAGTACAGCATCCTCTCTTGATCAAAACTCTTCACAATGTAGGGAAAGAAGGTACATACCCAAATATCATAAAAGCCATGTGTGAAAAACCCACAGCGAATATCATGCCCAGTGAGGGAAAACTGAGAGCTTTTCCCCTAAGGTCAGGAAGACAGCAGGGCTGTCCACTATCACCATTGTACTCAACATAGTACTAGAAGTCCTAGTCTCAGCAATCAGACAACAAAAATAAATAAAAGGTAAAAAAAAAAAAAAAAGAAAGAAATAAAAGGCATCCAAATCAGCAAGGAAGTATTCAAACTTTCACTCTTTGCAGACAGTGTGATACTCTATGTAGAGAACCTAAAGATGCCACCCAAACATTGCTAGAACTCATACATGAATTCAATAAAGTGACAGGATACAAATCAACATACATATATCTGATGCATTTCCATATACCAGTAATGAATAAAAATAAAGAGAAATCAAGGAAATGATCTCATTTACAATTGCACCAAAACCCATAACATACACAGGAATAAACTTAACCAAAGAAGTAAGAGATCTGTACTCTGGAAACTATAACCAGTTATGGAAGAAGTTGAAGAGGACATAGGAACTAAGAAAGCATTCTGTGCTCAGAACAGACATTGTTAAAATATTTAAACTACCCAAAGCAATCTACACATTCAGTGCAATCGCTATCAAAATACCACCAGCATTTTTCTACAGAGCTAGAACAATCCTAAATTTGTATGGAACCACAAAGGACCCCTGAATAGCCAAAGCAATGTTGAAAAAGAAAAGCAAAGTGGGACATCACAATTCCAGATTTCAAGCTATATTGCACAGCTGTAGTCAGCAAGACAGTGTGATACTGGCACAGAAACACACACACAGATCAATGTAACAGAATAGAAAACCCGAAAATGGGCCCTCAGCCACAGTCAACTAATCTTTCACAAAGCAGGAAAGAATATCCAATGGAAAAAAGGCAGTCCCTTACACAAATAGTGTTGGGAAAACTGGAAAGCCACATGCAAAAGAATAAAACTGTACCACTTTCTTACACCATGTACAAAAATAAATTCAAAATGGATGAAGGACATAAATGTGAGACGGGAAACCATTAAAATCCTAGAGGAGAATTCAGGCAGCAAGCTCTTTGACTTTGGTCATAGAAACTTCTTACTAGACACATCTCTGGAAGCAAGGGAAACAAAGTAAAAATGAACACTTGCCAATTCATCAAGATAAAAAGCTTCTGCATGGTGAAGGAACCAATCAACAAAACTAAAAGTCAGTCTACAGAATGGGAGAAGATATTTGCAAATGACATCAGATAAAGGGCTAGTGCCCCAAATCTATAAAGAGCTTATCAAACTCAACACCCAAAAAACTGTCACAGAGGCTGTCTTCCAAGATGAGGGAATTTGGTATGCAGCAACTGACATCACAAATGCCTTTTCAATACTGCTTTCAGTTTACCCTTATGTGGACTGGGCTGCAATACACCATTATTGATCTTCCAGAGGAGTCCTTAAATTCCCTTTCTGACATAAAGGTCATCAGGTCCATAACCTGGAAAAAAGTCCCATTACCAGAGAGAGGGACAACTAACCTTCCTCTCTGTTAATGACATCATCCAAATGGAGCCAGAAAAATGCACCAGCAAATAAGGATTGGACACCACATTAATCTGGACATGATACAAGGACCTGAAACCTAAGTGAAATTCCAGGGCATCATATGGGAAGGGCCACAATGTCTTACTTGAGAGTAGACAATTTCCAAGCCTTTGGCTTTCTCTGGCCCAATAAATGCAAGGAGTCTCAACAATTAGTGGTACTATTTGTCTACTGGTGATCCACACTCCTCAGAGGTATCTTACCATAAAGATCTCTACATTCGAGTGAGACCTGATAAATGGATGCCTTGGAGATCTTCTGAGAGATCTATTAGCTACCCTTCCCTTTCGTCACTATTACACACATTTTCCATTTGAGTTATGTTATAAGTACATCTCTGTGTACCAGTTTTAGGCTATGCTGAAAGACAATGCCACTAGTCAAGGGCAACCACTGCATTTATGGACCCATAATTTCCTGGAGTGACCTCGTAAGTATAAACCCTTTGAGAGTCAGTTGATGGCCTGTTACTGAGTCATGGCTGAGTACATGATCCATGGCCATAAAATAATCTTAGTACCAAAATGCCATCTAAGATGTATTAATACTTTTGTTTCTGTTCACTAATTATCTTAGGGTATTAATACTTTAGGATAAAGTATAAAGTGTAAAAATTCTGTAACATGTGCTCAAATACATACTCATGAACCAAACAAAAAGGACCATCAGGTGAGTTTAATTTAAAATATTTTAGGGGCGCCTGGGTGGCTCAGTGGGTTAAAGCCTCTGCCTTCGGCTCAGGTCATGATCCCAGGGTCTTCATCCACATCAGCCAGCCCCACATCAGACTCTCTGCTCAGTGGGGAGCCTGCTTCCCCCTCTCTCTCTACCTGCTTCTCTGCCTACTTGTGATTTCTGTCTGTCAAATAAATAAATAAAATCTTTAAAAAAATAAATAAACAAAATAAAATATTTTAATGTTAGCTAGGGTTGTTATACTTACCAAAGAGTCCTTCCCCTTTGAGAGTTCTCTGTTTCTTTACTTGCTGTTGGGTTTTTGACATCGAATCCTGATTCTTATGCATGAGCTTTTCATCTGGTACTTTATCATGAGCTACATTAGGACATACATTTAGTTCACTAAACGGAAAAACATATTTATTGTAAAATCTATAGATTACAAATTAACAATAATTGTGCAGAATTTTCTCTCATTTTTGTAAAGTTTTAAGGAAACTGTCACAATGAGAGAGCCACATGAACTTGTGAGATCAGTTTTAACAGATGTATGTGGAAGCTGTCTCATTGTCTCTTAAATATTCCTAGGTATCAAATATGTTTAATATTAGTATCTAGCTTTTGGGGTTACTTACATTTTATTTGGGCAATGACATATTCATAGGCCAAAAAAAATGAAAATGCATATTACAAGTTTTCTTATTACAGTATTATTTGTAACTGCAAAATATTTAAAACCTCCTAAATACACAAATATAGAAAACTGGTTGGATAAACTAAGGCATATATTATAAACTATGGTACAGTATAAATTGTGGTACATAATGTAGTACAATATGTAGTAGATATGAAAACAGTGAGAAACCTACTGCTATAAAGAAATGGAAAACGTCTCTACAAAATGATTTGGAAGGATTCTAGGGGTAATTTGTTAAAAAATGAAAAAGAGAATACCTAACATGCCACTTTTTGTAAAAGAAAGAAAGTAACATAGAAATGAAGGGGGTGGAAAAGGACAGGTTTTTTAAAAATAAAATATAAAAAGACAAACCAGAAAACAATATAGTTGGATACCTATAAGAAGAGGGTGAATACTGAGGAATGTAAGGGAAGGAATGATCTCTTTTTGCATATTTACTACTTTTGAAAGAAAGTTCACTATTACATATTCCAAAAATAAATTTTAAAAATGAGAATGAAGACTAAAACTGAAAGTAAACTTAATGAATCTAATGATGGAAAAAAATAAGCACAAATCCAAATAATCAATCAACAGTATTTGATCTATAACTTTAGTCTTAGGCAAGAGAGTGGAATGCAAAAAACTAAAAAAAAAAAAAAACTTTTAGTAGTTTTTCCTTTTTCTACTGCTATCAGGTAAGCAACTGTGAAACTAAGTCCCACTTACAGAGGGAATACTAGCTTTTCATCAAATTGATGACAATATTCTGGTGGGCCCAAACAAGGTTATCCAACAAGGGCTGTATATCATCCTGATCATATGGGGCAACATGATTGGACCATTAATATGAATGAGGTAAAAAGACCTAGTGTCCAGGTAAAATTCTAGGGCAAGATAAGCAAAAGACAAGATACCTTATTCCACAGAAGATGTCTGTGAATCTATTGACCCTCTCTTCCCAAGATTAGAGAGTCTGAATAGTGGTGGGATTCTTTGACTACTGACTTTCTACCCAAAGAGATTTCATGGCACTTAACTCTGGCGTTAGCATAAGTTACCATCTCTTCACCATTAGAACCTATTGCAAAAAGACACTGACACAGGTCTAAGGCACCCATTGGTTTTTTGGACCAGTAATTTCCCAGGGCTGACTGAAATGTACCCACTCTTTGTGAGACAATTACTGACCTACTATTCCCCTTGGTGGATGCTGAGCACATGACCCATGGGTATGAAAGTCTTATGATCAGAAATTATAAACAAAATGTATCAATAATTTTTCTTTTGTTCTTTATCTTAGGGTATTCACACTTTAAATTAACATATAAAATTTCTATAGAATATATCCTAGCTATACCTTTGTGAGCCAAAGAAAAAAAAATCTTTAAAACAATATGTAGAGTTTTTTAAAATACTTACTAGTGAATCTTCCCTTTCTAGAAGTTTTTTTTTTCTCTTCTTGCATTTCGGTTTTTGACACTGAATCTTCATGCCCAATCATAAGTTCTTCATCTGGTACTACATAAAGAAATACGTTTAGCCAATTAAATATTTTAAAAAAAGATCTATTGTGAAATACCTAAATTCAAATTTATACAAGTGTACAGCAGAATTTTCTCTCTTTTTGATAAAACTAAAAATATAATACTAGATATGAAAACAGTGAGAAAAGTTTTAATGAGTGTTTTCATATGAATATTATTTCATAAACATTTCTATAAATTAAATTTACTTAAATTAGTTTCAGTTTTTTTCGGTGTTTATACTTAGGCTAATACATAAACGTAGATGAAACAATAAAACACATATGCACAAGGTTACTTATTATGGCAGCATTTGTAATTGCATAATATTCAAAACTACCTAAATGTTCAAGCATAGATTACTGTTTAAGTAACTGAAGATATGTACTGTAAACTGTGGTATCACATAAACAATGGTATATTAATACAAACAGCAGTACAAAACTGTAAAATGAATGGAAACATTTTCCAGAAAGTGACATACAAAAATTTCTAGGAGAGGATATTAAGTGAAAAATAAAGGTTAAAAAGCAGATGTCAGTTTAAAAGCAGATCTAGTATATTACCTTTGAGGTGACAAAGAAGGGGAATTAAGGGAAAAATAGAGAAAAATAGAGAGACACTTACTTTTACAAAATGAAACACAGCAATGATAAACCAGAAAACAACTTACTTAAAACAGAAGGGATAAACTGAAGAATGCAGGAGTGAGGCTTCAGGAAAAAATGCGCTCTCTCTCTTAAATATTTTTATTTTGGAAGTAGGCTAATATTTCTATATATTCCAAAAACAAATTATACTAAACAAAAATAATAGTTTACAAAAAATGAAGCAACTTAAGAAATGAAGTACTGTATGGTGACTAACATAACATTAAAAAAAATATGGCTAAGGCCAATGTCAAAGAGTTTACTGCTTATGTTTTCTTCTAGGAGTGTTATGGTTTCATTTTGAGTTTACTTTGTTTATGGTTTAAGAGTGGTCCATTTTTCCCAGCACCATTTATCGAAGAGACTGTTCTTTCCCCGGTGTTTATTCTTGACTTCTTTCTCATAATTTGCCATATATGTGTGGGTTTATTTCTGGGCTCTTTATTCTATTCTGTTGATCTATGTGTCCATTTCTGTGCCAATACCATACAGTTTTGATTACTACAGACTTATAGTATATTTGAAATATGGATTTTCATATCTCCAGTTTTGTTCTTTCTCAAGATTGCGCTGGTTATTCAGGGTCTTAGGATTATTTGTCCTAGATATGTGAAATGGCATTGAATTTGTAGATTGTTTTGGGTTAATATGGACATTTTAATTATATTAATTCTTGAAATCCATAAGAATGGAAAAATTTTCCCATTTCTTTGTGTTGTCTTCAATTCCTTTAATCTATGTTATAGTTTTCAAAAGATTGGTCTTTCTCTTCCTGGATTAAGTTCATTCCAAGGTACTTTATTCTTTTCAGTGCGATTGAAAATGCTGTTGTTTTCTTATTATTCTTTCTGTTGTTTTATTAGTATATAGAAACACAATAGATTTCTGAGTATTAATTTTGTATCCTGCAACGTTACATAACTCATTTATTAGGTTTAAGAGTTTTTTAGTGGTGTCTCTAAAATTCTTACCAATCTGGATGCTTTTTATTTACTTTTCTTGTCTGATTGCTGTGGCTAGGACTTCCAGTACTACTGAGTAAAAGTGGGGAGAGTGGGTATCCTAGTTCTGTTCCTAATCTTAGAAGGAAAGTTCTACTTTTCACCATTGAGTGTGATGATGATTGTGTTTGTCTAGACAAAGATTTTAAGCTAGCATTCAAAAATATGTTCAAATAACTAAAATAAACTATACCTTAAAGAATTAAAGGAAATTATAAGGATAATATCTTACCATCAGAGACTATCAATAACATGATAGAACTTTTTTTAAAAAGATCAAATATGAAATCTATAGTTGAAAGCACAATAATTGAAATTTAAAAAACCAAAGGTAGGATTAAAAAGACAAAGAAGAGGGGCATGTGACTGGTTCAGTTGTTTAGGTGGCTGCCTTCACCTCAGGCTATTGTCCCAGGGTCCTGGGATGGAGCCCTGCATCAGGCTCCTTGCTTAGCAGGGAGCCTGCATCTTCCTCTGCCCCTCTCCCTGATCTTGTGCATACTCACTCTCTCTCTCTCAAATATACAAAATCTTTTTTTTAAAGGCAAAGAAGGGATCAGTGAAAATGAGGAGATGTATATTGATATTATCCAGTCTAGGAAGCAGGAAGAAAAAGAATGAAAATAATGAAGAGAGCCTCAGAGACTGATGGAAAACTATCAAGAGTATCAACATATGCAAAATGGGCATCTTGCAGAGAAAGAAGAAAAAGAAAAGATCATTTTCAAAGAAATAATAGTCATTAACTTCTCAAATATTATGAAAATCAATCTTCATATAAAGCAGCAAAACAAATTCAAACTAAATTCAAAGACATTCACACAGATGCATATCATATTCATATTGTCAAAAACAGTTTTCTGGAAGTTCCAAGATTCTTAATTTAAGATTGTTTTCTTGATATTAAAACTTTATCTTAGGTAAAAAAAAAAATTCTGATTTCTTATCCATTTTCTCATACAGAAAAGAGACTTTTCATCCATTAAAACGTGATTTTTTTCATGATGAAGCCTCTAAAGTATTAAAATAGATCAAGAAACACCCAAGTGTCCTCTAATTTTTATAACATTTTAAGCAAATGACAATTGTTTAAATAAAACAGTGGTAAATTTTCAAAATACAGTGCTTTTATTGAAAGGACATGGAGGTATTCTGTTACTATATATTAAAATTAAGAACTTGAACATAGACCTTATTTTTTAAAGCATATTCACTTTTTTAAAAAGCATTCATATTTTTTAAGCTTTTATTTGAGAATGAGAGAGAGCACAAGTGGGAGGGAGGGGAAAGACGAGAGGGAGAAGCACCCTCTTCCTCTCCCCCAAGCAATGAGCACAACACAGGACTTGATCCCATGACCCTAGGATCATGCCTGAGCAGAAGGTAGACACTTAACAAACTGAGTCACCCAGGTGCACCAGATATTTTCAAATTTTAAGACAGTATTTATTTAAAAGTTAGAATGAATAAAAATAATGATTCCAACATGAATAAAAGAAAGCAAAAATGAATTAAGATGGGGAAAATAGAAATTACCCCAAATACTGAAATTAAATATAGCAATAATTCTAACAATTGTAAATGGATTACATGTTCTAGAAACAGAGAAAAGCAGTCAAACTGGGTTTATAAGCAAACTATAAACTATTTAAGGTATAGTACACTAAAGTTTAAGAATATAGGAAAGTGCAAATTAAAATAGATGAAAAAATATATGACTTGCATATAGTAAACAAAATAAATCTACTACAGTTATGTCAATGTCAGACAAAATAAAATTTAACTCAAAAAGACCTTACCAAAGAGTAAGATGATCTCTTTAACAAAAGAGAAAGGGAGTTCACCAGAAATACATAATTTTTTAAATTTGCATGCACCCCAAATATAAGTAGTATAAGGAAAAGAATACAGAAATACAAGAAGAAACAGATGGATCTAAAAGCATAGTAAGAAAATTCAATATGTATCTCTCAATAAATGGTGAAATGAATAACAAAATTCTAGAAAATCAAGAAATAAGAAATTTAAAAATATACTTTTTAGAAACTTGACAGTGAATATGTGTAAGGTAGTATTGGTATATATATTGATGAATCAAATTCTGCTAAATTTAATCAAAACTTATTAAATTAATTTAAATGATTTATTAATTTTAAAAATTATACTTATTACTGAATCTCTCTGGCAGCTCTAAGGGTTAAGCAAAACATTAACTGATATTTCATCCATCCTCTGGGCTATAAGATAGAGTTTTTAAATTCACTAAAGAGTCCCTGATCTGTGATGGGAGTACTAGATTTGCAATATATATTAATTACTCAACAATATGTTGTCTTCTTTCTTAATGATATGAGCAAATCATATTTTGTGGTAACAAAATATTAAAAGAAATTATTGAAGTACAAACATATGTGAGCTGATTATTGCCTATGCAAGCAGAATGAATCTTGTTATTTTTCAGATATTCAGATTTCAATAATTTTAAAATAATCTAATATTTATTGTTAATAGTAATAATTTGTAATATTTTCTAGTTCTCTTGGTCTATACATAACTTCAGAGTTATACTGAAATACTGGTTATCACACATGTCTAAGGAAAAGTATGTAAAATTATAAAAATATAGAGCAAAGAAGAGTAAACTTATCAGTAAACTTATCAGGCAGGAAAACATAAAGCACAAGTAAAATGGAGCAATATAACCTCAAAATACCAAAATTGGATCAAGTGTGATTATGAATGCTAATGAAAGACAAAGATATCAGAATGAATTTGAAAACACAACTATAAGTTGTGTTTTCAAATTCATAAGATAAAGAAAAATCATAAAGACATAAGAAAGTTAAAGAAACAAAACAGAAAAGTAAAGTATCATGCATATATCAATCAGAAGATGATAGGAGCTACATTAATAGCAGATATGATAGCTTTTAAGTCAAACATAAAAATTATAAAAATGGGTCCCTTCATTAAAACAAAGGGATCTTTCCTCCAGGGAAATTATTAATTATATATATAGAGAGATACATATTTTATATATTATTATATTTTATATATTATTATATTTTATATTTATATGTTTTATATTTTATTATATTTATATACAAATATCATACATTTATATATATGATGTCATAAGTTCTGAAGCAAAACCTAATACAAGAAATAAAGAAATCCAGAATCATAGAAATTTAAAACATCTAACTCAGTAATTACGGAACATACAATAAAGACCTAGAAGCATGAACAAAATAATTGCAGACATATTCATGAACTATAGAAAAAAATCCTTCTGAATTTATTTGAAAATAACTTTACAGGATTTTAAATTAATTACTTACTATCAAAGTCCTCACTTCTCATAGATTTAAGATTCTTATCTTGAGACAGGTTTCTTACAATTAAAGCCATGCCCTCAGGCAACTGATTTGCAGTAGATACCATATCCTTTTGCTGAGGTACAAGAAATGCTAAAAAAACAAACAGATATATTATAAAACTTTTGCATATAAGTTTTATATGCTCATACCAAGTAATGAACAGTATTTCTTCTCATTTAAAGGAAGGACAACTTAAAGGAAGTTAAAGGAGGCTACAGTTAAAGGAAGATAACTGCAAAGCTACAGTGTAAGTAAAATTTGTTTATTTTTATAGATCATGGAAGTGAAGCAGAAAATTTGTGTAGTTTTCATGAATGTGTGTGGAGACAGTCTTGTTATATAGTGGTCATTGACCATGCAAATATCAAGCAAAATGCATCAAAGCTTTTACTTTGTCTAGTTATCTTAGGGTATTCACATTTATGTCAAAGTGTAAAATATCTACAAAACATGTGCTCCAACAAATACATAATAAGAAGCAAAAAAAAAGATCTTTTGATTTGCTTAACTTAAAATAATTTAAAGATATCTATAATTGTTATACTAACAATTGCGTCTATTCATTCCAGAAGTTCTTTGTATAAACATTTGCGTGAGTGTGCTTGATACTGCTTCATCCTCAAGTCCAATATTTTCATCAGGTACTTTATCCTGAGCTACAAAAAGGAATGTATTTAGTCTACTAAATGGAAAAACAGATCTGTGAAATCAAGAGACTTCAAATTTAAAACAAATGTACAGTAGCATTTTCTCTCATTTTTATAAAGTTGTAAGTAAATTACCATACAGATAAATCTGAAATAAAAACTGTGAACTTTTAATTAAGTTGTGTTTTAGGCTAGGAGTCAAGATGGCGGAGAAGTAGCAGGCTAAGACTACATCAGGTAGCAGGAGATCAGCTCAATAGCTTATGTAAACATTGCAAACACCTACAAATCCAACGGGAGATCGAAGAGAAGAAGAACAGCAATTCTAGAAACAGAAAATCAACCACTTTCTGAAAGGTAGGACTGGCGGAGAAGTGAATCTAAAATGACGGGAAGATAGACCGCGGGGGGAGGGGCCGGCTCCCGGCAAGCGACGGAGCAAAGGAGCACAAAATCAGGACTTTTAAAAGTCTGTTCCACTGAGGGACTTTTCTCCAGAGGCTAAACCAGGGTGAAGCCCATGCGGGGTCAGCGTGGCCCCAGATCCCGCAGGGTCACAGAAGGATCGGGGGTGTCAGAGTGTCACAAAGCTCGCAGGTATTAGAACAGAGAAGCCGGCTACAGAGACAGAGCCGAGGACTGAACTCTCAGCTCGGGGTTACCTTGAACTGGTCACGGGCTGGGTGATCTCGGAGCGCAGCTAGAGGCTGGGGATACGGGACTGATTGGGCGCTGTCCTCTGGGGGCGCACTGAGGAGTGGGGCCCTGGGCTCTCGGCTCCTCCGGGCCGGAGACTAGGAGGCCGCCATTTTCATTCCCATCCTGCGGAACTCTACGGAAAGCATTCAGGGAACAGAAGCTCCCAAGAGCGAACCCGAGCGCATTATTTAGTCCGGCCCCCGAAAGGGCAGTGCAATTCCGCTTTGGGCAAAGACACTTGAGAGTCACTACAACAGGCCCCTCCCCCAGAAGATCAACAAAATATCCAGCCAGGACAAAGTTCATCTATCAAGGAAAGCAGGTTCAATTCCTAACACAGCAGCGGAATTCCAGAGGAGGAGAAAGCAAAGCACAGAACTCATGGCTATCTCCCCATGATTCTTTAGTCTTAATTCAATTTTTTTTTTCTATTTCCAATTTTTTTTCTTTCTTTTTTCTTCTTCTGCTAAATTTTTAAAAACTTTTACCCTTTTCTTTTTTAATGTTTTTTGACTAGTTTATCTAAATATATATATATTTTCTTTCTTTTTAATATTTTTTCTTTGTTTTATTTTTTAAATTTTTTTCTTTTTTTTTCCTGAACCTCTTTTTATCCCCTTTCTCCCCCCCACAATTTGGGGTCTCTTCTGATTTGGTTAAAGCGCATTTTTCTGGGGTCTTTGCCACCCTTTTAGTATTTTATTTGATCTTTATATCCTCTTATCTGGACAAATGACAAGGCAGAAAAAATCACCGCAAACAAAAGAACAAGAGGCAGTACCAAAGGCTAGGGACCTAATCCACACAGACATTGGTAATATGTCAGATCAAGAGTTCAGAATGACGATTCTGAATGTTCTAGCCGGGCTCGAAAAAGGCATGGAAGATATTAGAGAAACCCTCTCTGGAGATATAAAAGCCCTTTCTGGAGAAATTAAAGAACTAAAATCTAACCAAGTTGAAATCAAAAAAGCTATTAATGAGGTGCAATAAAAAATGGAGGCTCTCACTGCTAGGATAAAGGAGGCAGAAGAAAGAATTAGTGATATAGAAGACCAAATGACAGAGAATAAAGAAGCCAAGCAAAAAAAGGGACAAACAGCTACTGGACGACGAGGGGAGAATTCGAGAGATAAGTGACACCATAAGACGAAACAACATTAGAATAATTGGGATTCCAGAAGAAGAAGAAACAGAGAGGGGAGCAGAAGGTCTATTGGAGAGAATTATTGGAGAGAATTTCCCTAATATGGCAAAGGGAACAAGCATCAAAATCCAGGAGCTGCAGAGAACCCCCCTCAAAGTCAACAAGAATAGGTCCACACCCCATCACCTAATAGTAAAATTTACAAGTCTTAGTGACAAAGAGAAAATCCTGAAAGCAGCCCGGGAAAAGAAGTCTGTAACATACAATGGTAAAAATATTAGATTGGCAGCAGACTTATCCACAGAGACCTGGGAGGCCAGAAAGAGCTGGCATGATATATTCAGAGCACTAAACGAGAAAAACATGCAGCCAAGAATACTCTATCCAGCTAGGCTATCATTGAAAATAGAAGGAGAGATAAAAAGCTTCCAGGACAAACAAAAACGGAAAGAATTTGCAAACACCAAACCAGCTCTACAGGAAATATTGAAAGGGGTCCTCTAAGCAAAGAGAGAGCCTAAAAGTAGTACATCAGAAAGGTACAGAGACAATATACAGTAACAGTCACCTTACAGGCTAATAATGGCACTAAATTCATATCTCTCAATAGTTACCCTGAATGTTAATGGGCTAAGTGCCCCAATCAAAAGACACAGGGTATCAGAATGGATAAAAAAACAAAACTCATCAGTTTGTTGCCTACAAGAAACTCCTTTTAGATGCGAAGACACCTCCAGATTTAAAGTGAGGGGGTGGAAAACAATATACCATGCTAATGGGCATCAGAAGAAAGCTGGGGTGGTAATCCTCATATCAGATCAATTAGATTTTAAGCCAAAGACTATAATAAGAGATGAGGAAGGACACTATATCCTACTCAAAGGGTCTGTCCAACAAGAAGATCTAACCATTTTAAATATCTATGCCCCTAACGTGGGAGCAGCCAACTATATCAACCAATTAATAACAAAATCAAAGAAACACATCAATAATAATACGATAATAGTAGGGGACTTGAACACTCCCCTCACTGAAATGGACAGATCATCCAAGCTAAAGATCAACAAGGAAATAAAGGCCTTAAATGACACACTGGAGCAGATGAACATCACAGATATATTCAGAACATTTCATCCCAAAGCAACAGAATACACATTCTTCTCATGGAACCTTCTCCAGAATAGATCACATCCTGGGTCACAAATCAGGTCTCAACCAGTATCAAAAGATTAGGATTATTCCCTGCATATTTTCAGACCACAATGCTCTGAAGCTAGAACTCAATCACAAGAGGAAAGCTGGAAAGAACCCAAATACATGGAGACTTAACAGCAATCTTCTAAAGAATGAAGGGGTTAACCAGGAAATTAAAGAAGAATTGAAAAAATTCATGGAAACAAATGATAATGAAAACACAACAGTTCAAAATCTGTGGGACACAGCAAAGGCAGTCCTGAGAGGAAAATATATAGTGGTACAAGCCTTTCTCAAGAAACAAGAAAGGTCTCAAGTACACAACCTAACCCTACATGTAAAGGAGCTGGAGAAAGAACAAGAAAGAAACCCTAAACCCAGCAGGAGAAGAGAAATCATAAAGATCAGAGCAGAAATCAATGAAATAGAAACCAAAAAAACAATAGAAGAAATCAATGAAAGTAGGAGCTGGTTCTTTGAAAGAATCAATAAGATTGATAAACCCCTGGCCAGACTCATCAAAAAGGAAAGAGAAAGGACCCAAATAAATAAAATCATGAATGAAAGAGGAGAGATCACAACTAACACCAAAGAAATACAGACAATTATAAGAACATACTATGAGCAACCCTACGCCAACAAATTTGACAATCTGGAAGAAATGGATGCATTCCTAGAGACATATAAACTACCACAACTGAACCAGGAAGAAATAGAAAAACTGAGCAGGCCCATAACCAGTAAGGAGATTGAAACAGTCATCAAAAATCTCCAAACAAACAAAAGCCCAGGGCCAGACGGCTTCCCAGGGGAATTCTACAAACATTTAAAGAAGAACTAATACCTATTCTCCTGAAACTGTTCCAAAAAATAGAAATGGAAGGAAAACTTCCAAACTCATTTTATGAGGCCAGCATCACCTTGATCCCAAAACCAGACAAGGATCCCACCAAAAAAGAGAACTACAGACCAATATCTTTGATGAACACAGACGCAAAAATTCTCGCCAAAATACTAGCCAATAGGATTCAACAGTACATTAAAAGGATTATTCACCACGATCAAGTGGGATTTATTCCAGGGCTGCAGGGTTGGTTCAACATCCGCAAATCAATCAATGTGATACCACATTAATAAAAGAAAGAACAAGAACCATATGATACTCTCAATAGATGCTGAAAAAGCATTTGACAAAGTACAGCATCCCTTCCTGATCAAAACTCTTCAAAATGTAGGGATAGGGGCGCCTGGGTGGCTCAGTGGGTTAAGCCTCTGCCTTCAGCTCAGGTCATGATCCCAGGGTCCTGAGATCGAGCCCCGCATCGGGCTCTCTGCTCGGCATGAAGCCTGCTTCCTCCTCTCTCTCTGCCTGCCTCTCTGCCTACTTGTGATCTCTCTCTGTCAAATAAATAAATAAAATATTAAAAAAAAGAACACCAGGTTATTTTTCAGTGTCGATGTTTCATTTGAAAACACTGAGATAAGAGAGTACATTTTCTATTGCTATTTGAAAGCATTTTTCTTCAACATCCAAAGTATGTAATAGTGTTATTCTCAGTGAGTGTAAAGCTAAACTGGATACAAATGTCATTATTCTTTCCCAAACATTGATATTTATGTACTAAATAAATTTATAATATAAGCATAATTATTGTTTTATGTTCCATACAGCTTATTGTATAACAGTACTTCTAATTCTTACATTTAATTAAAAAGAATATAAATCCAATTATGTACAACTGAAGGAAAAGACCATTTAAAGCTGAATAACAGGGAAGTGATATCAGTGATACAATGGATGAGGAGGTCCCAGTCCTTTTGCCCCCAAAAACAATAATTTAGTAACTACCTGTGCTAAAATAGCACTGAGAGAACTCTGGAATGCAATTAAGAAGTTGCAGCCAATCAATGTGATACACCACATTAATAAAAGAAAGGACAAGAACCTTATGATCCTCTCAATCCTTCGAGCAAGGATACAAGGAATATAGCTCAATATTATAAGAGCAATATAGGAAAAACCCACAGTGAATATCATCCTCAATGGGGAAAAACTGAAAGCTTTTCTCCTAAGGTCAGGAACACAGCAGGGATATCCACTCTCACCATGGTTGTTCAACATTGGTTTAGTATCCAAAATGTATAAAGAATCTATAAAATTGATGTTGGCTAGCTGAATATAATTTAAAAAATTCATAAAACTGAACTCCCTCAAAATAAATAATTCAATTAAAAATGGGCAGAAACAGCAAAGGAAATAGTCAACAAAACAAAGAGGCAACCCATGGAATGCGAGAAGATATCGTAAATGACACTAAAGACAAAGGGCTGACATCCAAGATCTATAAAGAACTCCTCAAACTCAACACCCAAAAAAACAGATAATCATGTCAAATAATGGGCAGAAGACATGAACAGACACTTCTCCAAAGACACAAATGGCTAACAGACACATGAAAAAATGCTCATCATCAATAGCCATCAGGGAGATTCAAATCAAAACCCCATTGAGATACCACCTTACACCAGTTAGAATGGCCAAAATTAACAAGACTATAAACAACAAGTGTTGGAGAGGATGTGGAGAAAAGGGAACCCTCTTATACTGTTGGGAATGCAATTTGGTGCAGCCACTTTGGAAAACAGTGTGGAGATTCCTTTAAGAAATTAAAAATAGAGCTACCTTATGACCCTGTAATTGCATTACTGAATATTTACCCCAAAGATACAGATGTAGTGAAAACACGGGCCATCTGTACCCCAATGTTCATAGCAGCAATTGGCCACAATTGCCAAACTGTAGAAAGAGTCAAGATGCCCTTCAACAGATGTATGGATAAAGAAGATATGGAGTATTATGCCTCCATCAGAAAGGATGAATACCCAATTTTTGTATCAACATGGATGGGACTGGAGGAGATTATGCTGAGGGAGGTCAGTCAAGGAGAGGGAGTCCATTGTCATATGGTTTCACTTACTTATGGAGCATAAGGAATAACATGGAGGACATTGGGAGATGGAGTGGAGAAGGGAGTTGGGGGAAATCGGAGAGGGAGACAAACCATGACAGACTGTGGACTCTAGGAAATTAACTGAGGGTTTTGGAGGGGAGGGGGTGATGTGCTGGGTGAGCCTGATGGTGGGTATTAAGGTGGTATGTATTGCATGGAGCACTGGGTGTGGTGCATAAACAATGAATTTTGGAACACACACACACACAATGAAATGAGATGAAATTTTTTTTAAGAAAGTTGAAAATAGGGCTACCCTATAAACCAAAAATTGCACTACTGGATATTTATCCTAAAGATACAAATGTAGTGATCCGAAGGGGAATGTGCACCCAAATGTTCATAGCAACAATGTCCACAATAGCCAAACTATGGAAAGAACCTAGATGTCCATGAACAGATGAATGGATAAAGAAGATATGATATATATATATATATATATATATATATATATATATATATATATATAATGGAATACTATGCAACCATCAAAAAAACCCAGAAATATTGTCATTTGCAACCATGTAGATGGAACTAGAGGGTGTTATGTTAAGTGAAATAAGTTAATCAGAGATATATAATTATCATATGATCTCTCTGATATGAGGAATTTGAGAGGCACGGTGGGAGGGTGCTGTGAGGGGTAGGGAGGAAAAAAATGAAACAACATGGGACAAGGGAGGGAGACAAACCATGAGACTCTTAATTTCAGGAAACAAACTGAGGGTTGCTAGGGGTTGGGGGGAAGGATAGGGTGGCTGGGTTATGGACATTGGGAAGGGTATGTGCCTTGCTGAGTGCTGTGAATTGTGTAAGACTGATGATTTACAGACCTATACTCCTGAAGCTAATATTATATGTTAATTTTTTAAAAAATATTTTATTTATTTGACAGAGAGAAATCACAACTAGACAGAGAGGCAGGCAGAGAGTGAGGAGGAAGCAGGCTCCCTGCAGAGCAGAGAGCCTGATGCCGGGCTTGATCCCAGGACCCTGGGATCATTACCTGAGCTGAAGGCAGAGGCTTTAATCCACTGAGCCACCCAGGTGCCCCCTATATGTTAATTTTTTTTTTTAAAGCAGAGGGTAAGCTGAAGAGGAAGTAATCTTCATAGGGAAAGAGAATTTTGATTGGGCTTGATCTGAATCTGTAGATCACTTTGGGTACTATGGACATTTTCACAAATACAAGAACATGGGATATCTTTCCATGTCTTTGTGTCTACTTCAATTTTTTTCATCAATGTGTTACAGGTTTTTTTAAGATTTTATTTATTTATTTGACAGACAGAGATCACAAGTAGGCAGAGAGACAGACAGAGAGAAATGAAGGGAAGCAGGCTCCCCGTTGAACAGAAAGTCTGATGTAGGTCTTGATCCCAGGACCCTGGGATCATGACCTGAGCCAAAGGCAGAGGCTTTAACCCACTGAGCTACCCAGGCATCCTAATGTGTTATAGTTTTTAATGTACAGGTCTTCTATCTCCTTGTTTAAAATTATTTCTAAGTAGTTTTTAATGCTATAATGACATTTCTTTCTTAATTTCTTTCTGATAGTTCATTTCATTGTTGCTGTATAGAAATGCCACTCTTCTATATCTTGATTTTTGTGTCCTGTAACTTTACCAAATTCATGTACTAGTTCTAACAGTTTTTCGGTGGAGCCTTTTTGCATATTTTGATCCATCCTTGCAACTTAAGCATAAAAATCCACTTGATCATGATGAATATTCCTTTTAATGTTCTGTTGAATGTGATTTGCTAATATTTTCTTGAGAAACTACACCTATATCCATCAGAGATTCTGGTCAGTACATTTCTTTGCTTAAATTGTCTTTGTCTATTTCTGAAATCCAGGTAATGCTGGCCTCCTAGAATGAGTTTAGAGGTGTTATATACTTTTTGATTTTTAACAAGAGTTTAAAATGGATTTCACCAGTTTTTCTTTAAATGTGTAATAGAATTCACTGGTGAAGTCATCTGTTCCTAGGGTTTTTTTGGTTCAGGATTTTTATAACTGATTCAATCTCCTTATTCATTTTTGGTTCATTCAGATTTTTATTTCTTTATAATTCATTCTTGGTAGTCACCTACTCTTACTGTGTCTCTACTTCTCCTTTCTGATCAGTTGGTTTTTGTTTTATATATCTAGTTGCTTTTATGTTAGATGCATAAATATTTACAAATGTTATATAATCTTGATGAAATGATCCCTTATACTACATAATGGCCTTTTTTGTCTCTTGTCACATTCTTTAGCTTAAGGTCCATTTTGTTCAATATAGGTATAGCCACTTCTCTGTTTTGGTTCCTATTTCCATAAAATGTCTTTTCTCCTTGTTTCTATTTCTGTTCATCTGTTTCCTGAAAGCTGAAACAAATCCCTATAGGAAACATATACTTGGGTTTTGTCTGTTTTTACCATTCAGCCACTCATTTGAGGAATAGAACAAGTAAAATAAGATATGACACAGAAGACATTACAAAACACAAATTTAGAAAAGATAGTCAAACATATCTATGAACAATTATACACCAGTAAGCTGAACAACCTAGAAGAAATGGATAAATTCCTATAAACATACTAAACATACAACCTTCAAAGACTGAATCATGAAAAAAAAGAAAAATCTGATGAGATCAGGAACACCAGGGTGGCTCTGTCAGTTAAGCATCTGCCTTCAGCTCAGGTCATGATCTCAGGTCATTGGATTGAGCCCTGTACCAGGCTCCCTGCTCAGCTCCCTCTGCTTCTGCCCCAACCTGTGCTCTCTCTCTCTCTCTTGCCCCCTCTCAAATAAATAAATGAAATCTTTAAAAAAGAAAAGAGAAGAAAATCTGATGAGACCAATTACTAAGTAGGAGATGAATTAGTAATAAAAAATATTCCAAAAAGAAAAGTCTAGTACCAGATGGCTTCACTGGTAAGTTCTACCAAACATTTTAAAAAAGAATTTATACTAATACTTTTTAAACTCTTTCCCAAAAAAATGGAGAGAAAGTAAAACTTCCAAGCTCATTTTACAAGGCCACCATTACTCTGATACCAAAACCAGATAAGGATACTACAAAAAAGATCATAACAGGCCAATATTTCTGATGAACATAGGTAGAGAAATATATTTGCAAGTCAAATTAAACAGTACATTAAGAGATCATACACCATCACCAAGGGAGATTTAATCTGAGAATGCTCAACATATGCAAATCAAAATGTAAAAATATAAATATAAAAATTATATTTTTATACATAAAATATAAAAATTCAGTAAAGTTGGAGGATACAAATGCAATATACAAAAATCACTGCATTCTATGCAATAAAATATCTGAAGAAGTATAAACAGCATTGTCATTTATGGTAGCATCAAAAAGAATAAAATATTAAGAATAAATTTAACAAAGGAGGTTAAATATCTGTACACTGAAATCACAAAACTTGGATTAAAAAAATGAAGAACATAAGAAATTATACAAATATTCAATGTTCTTTTATTGAAAAAACTCAGTATTTTTAAATGTCTATTGTGCCCAAAGTGATCCTCAGATGCAATGCATCTCTGTCAAAATTCCAATACCATTTATCACAGAAATAGAAATAATAATCCTAATATTTGTATGGAACTACAAAAGACCTAGACTAGACACAGAAATATTGAGAAATAATAAAGCTGGAAACATCACATTTCTTGAACTCAAACTACATCACAAAACTATAGCAATCCAAACAGCATGATACTGACATTTAAGTAATACACTGGTAAATAGAACAGACAGCCCACGAAGAAACCCATCCATATATTATCCAATTAATTTTTAGCAAAGTAGCTGAGGATATACAATGGAGAAAGGACAGTCTTTGCAATAAATGGTATTTATGAAATATTAACCACAAATTAAATAATGAAGCCAGACCCCTATCTTATTTAACACCATCTATAATATCCAACTCAAAATACATTAAAGGTTTAGATATTAATAGCTGAAACTGCAAAACTCATACAAGAAAACAAAAGAGGTTACCTCATTGACATTGGACTTGCCTATGTTTTTTTTCCCCTTTGACACCAAAGCAAAGATAAAAAAATAAAAAAATAAACAATTAGGACTCCCCCCAACAAAATGCTTCTGCACAGCTAAGAAAGTCAACAAAATGAAAAGGCAGTCTACAGAATGGGTAAAAGTGTTTCCATACTTCATATCTGACTAATATCCAAATATAATAAACTCATGAAACTCAACAACAAAATAACAACACAATTTTAAAAGGGGGAAATAACAGAAATAAACATTCTTCCAAAGCAGACATAGAAATAAACAGGTACAAGAAAAGGTACTCAGGAGAAAGAGGCAAGATGGCAGAAGAGTAGGGAACCTCATTTAATCTGGTCACTTGAATTTAGCTGGATAACTACCAAACCATTCTGAATACCCAGGAATTCAGCCTGAGAGGTAAGAAAATATAGCTGGAACTCTACAAGTAGAAAAGCACTGCTTTTGCAAGGTAGGAGGTGTGGAGTTGTGAATCTGTGGGGACATATGGGAAGAAAAATGGAGGGGGGAAGGGATCCCCCATATGCTGGCTACTAAAAAGTGATAAAACACCAGAGCACAAAATCAGAACCCTCTGAAATCTGCTCAAATGAGAAGAATCCCTTTCTGAAAGGGGCTCAGGGGATGAAAAGGGCAGAATTCTAGATGGGTAACTGTGATCTCAGGATCCCAGGAGACACAGGATGAACAGGGATGCCTGAATTGGTAGAGTGCCCAAGCAGTGGAGCCAGGAAACTGGTTATGATCAGTGAGCCCAGGAGGGATTCATAGTTTGGGTTGTCGGGTGACCAGTCTTTGTCAGAGCACTCTGAAAAGGACTGGAATGTGTGGGCCATTTACCATCCTGTGGGAGGGCAAAACAGTTGTGGCCATGACCAGGCAATAGCTCTCAGGGTGGTGGTGGTCCTGGAAAGGACAGTAGGGCGGCACCCAGCCATGACCCAGGAGCAGTGGAGCAGGGTGCCTGCTTGCACAAGCCTGCAACTGCTGGCAGTCCCAAGGACACAAAGGGCAGGGGTGCTCACAGGTCCCTGGGATTTCCCCCCAGGAGGACTGCAGTGATGCACACAGCAAGAGTTTGCAGAGTTTGGCACACACAAAAATGAAAAATGTTTGTCCTAAAGGGTTTATTGAAGAGGGAAGGTCAACGATCTCTCAGATCTGGGCCAGAGATCATGGGCTTGACCATTTTTGCAGAAAACCTCTAGGGCACAAAAACCAGACAGACAATAAGCTTACACTGAGCCCAGACTCCTGACAAGGGGTGGGGCAAATCCATGAGTCAAGGAAATCAGAGAGGAAGCATAGCAGGGCCCCTCCCCTAGGGACAGATTGGAAGCACTTGTACAATACAACTTTATGGATTCCACAAGACTGTAAAACTCTAGCACCAGGGGAAAATAGTATCTTGAGCTACAAGTGTTTTCTCAAGACTCATTTATCTTTCAATCTAAACTGTCCCATTTCTTTTTTTTTTTTTTACCTTTTCCCCATTTCAACTAGATTCTTATCTTACCAACTTATGTTTTTAAGTTGCTTTATAACTTTTATTTTTTACATCTACATTTTATAGATATATGCTTCATTTTAGTCCTTTCATTCAATATATTTAGTTCTCTATCATATATATATATGTATATATATATATATGTGTGTGTGTGTGTGTGTGTGTATACACATACACACAGACATAAAAGTTTTGCTTTCTTTGCCATTTTGGGATGTATTATCTTCTAATGGAGAGACCAAAATTCAATAACGGAACAAGTGGATCACCCTGCACCCTATGATATTATAGTCTCCCTTCCCCATCCCCTTTTTTGTTGTTTTATTTCATGATGGTTTTGCTTGCTTTTCTGTGGTGGCTTCCAACCACTTTGGATTTTTCTGGTGTGTATTTTGCTTGGGTTGTTGATATTTTAGATTCTGCTCGTTGGTTTACCCATCCTTCTCAGGGAAAAATGACTAGAAGGAGAAATTCACAACAAAAGAAAGAATCAGAGGCAATGTTCTCTACCATAGAGGTAATCAATATGGATATAAGTAAGATGTCAGAGATGAATTCAGGATAGCAATTATAAAGTTAACAGCTAGGCTTGAAAAAAGCATAAATGACAATACAAAATCTCTAAGGGCAGAAATGAGATCAAATCAGACCGAACTTAAAAACACTATGAAGGAGATACAATCTAAATTGGATGCTCAAATGGCTAGGGGAAAGGAGGCAGAAGAGAAAATAAGTGATCTAGAGGACAGGCTGATGAGAAGGAAGGAAGCTGAAGAAAAGAGAGAAAGACACAAATAGCCCATGAAGAAAGGTGTCAAGCAATTAATGATGCCATGAAATGAACCAATGTCAGAATTACTGAGGTACACGATGGGGTGGAGAGAAAGAGGGCCAAAAGGTATATTTGATTAAATCATAGCTGAGAATATCCCTAATCTGGAGAGGGAAACAAAGTTTTCATGTCCAAGAGGCAGAGAGGATCTCTCCCAAAATCAATAAAAATAGACCAATACCCCAGCATATAATAGTGAAACTTGTAAATCTTAGAACCAAGGAAGCTATCCTGAGAGCATCTACAGGGAAGACATTTCTTATGTATGGAGGGAGGAACATGAGAATAACATCAGACCTGTCCACAGAGACCTGGCAAGCCAGAAAGAGCTGGGCAGGATATATTCAGTGTATTAAATGAGAAGAACATAAGCCAAGAATACTTTACCCATCCTGTCATTCTGAAAGGATGGAGAGATAAAGAGCTTCCAGGACCAGCAGAAACAGAAAGAATATGTGATGACCAAACCAGCCCAGCAAAAAATACTAAGGGGGATTCTACAAAAGAAAAAAAGACCACAAAAGTAATATAGACCAGAAATATAGAGACAATCTAGAGAGGCAGGGACTTTACAGGCAATATTATGGCACTAAATTAATTATCTTTCAATAGTTACTCTCAATGTGAATGGCCTAAATTCTCCCATGAAATGGCTCACGGTATGAAACTGGAAAAGAAGATAGGAACCGTCCATATGCTATCTACACAGACTCATTTTGAACCTAAAGACACCTCTAGATTGAAAGTAAGTGGATGGAGAACAATTTACTATGCCAATGTACCTCAAAAGAAAGCTGGAGTAGCAATTCTTATATCAGACAAATTAGATTTTAAACCAAAAACTGTAGTAAGAGATGTAGAGGGACACGATATCATACTTAACAGGCTTATCCAACAAGAAAATTAAACAATTGTCAATATCTATGTCTCCAACAAATAAACCAACTATTAACCAAAATAAAGAATCCATATTGATAATAATACATGAATAGTGTATGTAATAGAGTAATAGTAGGAATAATACATGAATAACACATGAATAGGAGACCTGAACACTCCACTCATAGCAATGGAAAGATCATCTAAGCAGAAGATGAACAAAGAAACAAGAGCTCTGAATGATGCATTGGACCAGATGGACTTCGTAGATATATACAGAATATTCTACCCTAAAACAACAGAATACTTATTCTTCTCAAGTACACATGGAATTTTCCCCAGAAGGGACCACATACTGAATCACAAATCAGGTCTCAACTGATACCAAAAAACTGAGATTATTCCTGGCATATTATCAGACCACAAAACTTTGAAACTGGAATTCAATCACAAGAAAAAAAATTGGAAAGAATTCAAACACTTGGAAGTTAAAGAGCATCTTGCTAAAGAATGAATGGATCGACCAGGAAATTAAAGCTTAAACAATTCATGGAAACTAATGAGAATGAAAACACGTCGGTCCAAAACCTATGAGATACTGCAAAGTTGGTCTTAAAGGAGAAATACATAGCCATCCAAGCATCTTTCAAAAAAGTAGAAAAAGCCCAAATGCACAAGGTAACCTTACACCCAAAGGAGCTGGAGAAAAAACAGCAAATAAGGCCTAAATCATGCAAGAGAAAACAAATAATAAAGATTAGAGCAGAGATCAGGAAAACAGAAACCAGAAAAACAATAGAACAGATCAACGAAACTAGAAGCTGGTTCTTTAAAAGAATAAGATAGATAAACCTCTGGTCAGACTTACCCAAAAGAAAAGGGAAAGGACCCAAATAAATAAAATCATAAAAGCAAAGGAAGAGATCATGGCTAACACCAAGGAAATAGAAACAATTATTAGAAATTATTACAAGCAACTGGAATGCCTGGGTGGCTCAGTGGGTTAAACCTCTGCCTTCGGCTCAGGTCATGGTCTCAGGGTCCTGAGACTGCTTCCCCCCATCCCCCGCCTGCCTCTCTGCCTACTTGTGATCTCTCTCTCTCAAATAAATGAATAAAATATTTTTAAAAAATTATTATCAGCAACTATATGCCAACAAATTAAGCAATCTGGAAGAAATGGATGCCTTCCTGGAAACTTCTAAACTACCAAGACTGAAAGAGGAAAAAAATAGACAATCTGAATAGACCAATAACCAGAAATGAAATTGAAGCAGTAATCAAAAACTCCCCCTCCCCAGAAAAACAAAAACAAAAACAAAAAAACAAGAGTCCAGGGCCAGATGGCTTCCCATGGGAATTCTACCAAACATTTAAAGAAGAAATAATAATTCTACCAAAGCTGTTTCAAAAAATAGAAACAGAAGGAAAACTTCCAAACTCATTTTATGAGGTCTGCATTACCCTGATCCTAAAACCAGACAAAAGACCACTTTGAAAAGGAGAATTACAGACTAATATCCCTGATGAACATGGATGCCAAAGTACTCAACAAGATCCTAGCCAATAGGATCCAACAGTACATTAAAAGATTAACCATAAATGACTCTTAATCTCACAAAACAAACTGGGGGTTTCTGGGGGGAGGTGGGATTGGGAGAGGGGGAGCGGGCTATGGACATTGGGGAGGGGAGGCGAACCATAAGAGACTATGGACTCTGAAAAACAACCTGAGGGTTTTGAAGGGTCAGGGGTGGGAGGTTGGGGGAACAGGTGGTGGGTAATGGGGAGGGCACGTTTTGCATGGAGCACTGGGTGTTGTGCAAAAAGAATGAATACTGTTACGCTGAAAAAATAAATAAAATGGAAAAAAGAAAAGATTATTCATCACGACCAGGTGGGATTTATTCCTAGGATGCAAGAGTGGTTCAACACTCACATATAAACCAAAATGATAAATCACGTTAATAAAGGAAAGGACAAGAACCATATGATCCTCTCAATCGATGCAGAAAAAGCATTTGACAAAATACAGCATCATTTCCTGATTAAAACTCTTCAGAGTGTAGGGATATAGGGAACATATCTCAATATCATAAAAAGCCATCTATGAAAAGCCCACAGCAAATCTCTCTCTTTCAGGTAAGCTTTCAGCTTTTCCCTTAAGATCAGGAACATGATAGGAGAATCTCACTCTTACCTCTTTTATTCAAAATAGTACTAGAAGTCCTAGCCTCAGCAATCAGACAACAAAAAGAAATAAAAGACTTTCAAATTGGCAAAGAAGAAGTCAAACTCTCTCTTTGCAGATGTCATGACTTTATGTAGAAAACTCAGAAGACTCCACCCCAAAATTACTAGAACTCATACAGCAATTCAGCAATGTGGCAGGATACAAAATCAATGCACAGAAATCAGTTGCATTTCTATACACTAACAATGTAACAGTAGAAAGAGAAATTAAGGAATTGATTCCCTTTACAAAGACATCAAAAACAATAAGATACCTGGTAATAAACCTAACCAAAAAGGTAAAGGATCTATATTCAAGAAACTATAGAGCACTTATGAAAGAAATGGAGGAGGACACAAAGAGATGGAAAAACATTCCATGCTCATGGATTGGGAGAATAATGTTAAAATGTCTATGCTGCCCAGAGCAATCTACACTTTCAATATCATTCCTATTAAAATACCGTTGTCATTTTTCAAAGATCTGGAACAAACAATCCCAAAATTTGTGCAGAATCTGAAAAGACCCCGAATCATCACGGGTATGTTGAAAAAGAAAACCAAAGCAGGGAAGGGCATCACAATGCCTGACTTCAAACTGTATTACAGGGGCACCTGGGTGGCTCAGCGGGTTAAAGCCTCTGCCTTCAGCTCAGGTCATGATCCCAGGGTCCTGGGATCGAGCCCCGCATCAGGCTCTCTGCTTGGCTGGGAGCCTGCTTCCTCCCCTCTCTCTCTCTCTGCCTGCCTCTCTGCCTACTTGTGATCTCTATCTGTCAAATAAATAAATCTTAAAAACAAAAACAAAAAAAAACAAACTGTATTACAAAGCCGTGGTCACAAAACAGCATGGTATGGGCACAAAAGCAGGCACATGACCAGTGGAAGCAAGAAATGGACCCTTAACTCTATGGTCAACTAATCTTTTACAAAGCAGGAAAGAATATCCAATGGAAAAAGGACAGTCCTTTTAATAAATGATGTTGGGAAAACTGTACAGACACATGCAGAAGAATGAAACTGGACCATTCTCCTACACCATACACAAAGATAAACTGAAAATGGAAGAAAGACTTAAACATGAGACAGGAACCTATCAATATCCTATAGGAGAACATGGGCAGCAATTCCTTTGACCTCAGCCACAGCACCTTCTTGCTAGACACATCTCTAAAGGCAAGGGCAACAAAATAAAAAAATGAATTCTTGGAACTTCATCAAGATAAAATCTTCTGCAAGGCAAAGGAAACAGTCAACAAAACTAAAAGGCAACCTACAGAATGCAAGAAGACTTTCACAAATGACATAGCAGATAAAGGTCTGGTATCCAAGGTCTTTATAGATCAACACCCAAAAAACAAATAATCCAGTCAAGAAATTGGCAGAAGACATGAACAGACACTTCTCCAAAGAAGACATATAGATGGCCAACAGAGACTTTGAAAAAATGCTCCTTATCACTTGGCATCACCAAGATACAAATCAAAACCACAATGAGATACCACCTTACACCAGTTAAAATAGCTAAAATTAGTAAGACAGGGAGCAACAAATATTGGCAAGGATTAGAGAAAGGGGAATCCGCTTACACTGTTGGTGGGAATGCAAGCTGGTTCAGCCACTCTGAAAAACAGTATGGAGGTTCCTCAAAAATTTGAAAATAGAGCTACCCTATTACCCAGAAATTGTACTACTGGGCATTTGCCCCAAAGATATAGATGTAGTGGAAAAAAGGGGCACATGCACCCCAATGTTCATAGCAGCAACATTCACAATAGCCAAACTGTGGAAGGAGCCAAGATGCCCTTCAACGGATGAAAGGATAAAGAAGATGTGGTTCATATATACAATGGACTACTACTTACCATTTACGTGACTAGGATGAAACTGTAGGGTATTATGCTAAGTGAAATAAGTCAATCAGAGAAAGACAATTATCATATGGTTTCACTCATATGTAGAATATAAGAAACAGTGCAGAGGACCACAAGCAAAGGGAGGGAAAACTGAATGGGAAGAAATCAGAGGAGACAAACCATGAGAGATTCTTAAGTATGGGAAACAAACTGAGGGTTGCTGAAGGGGAAGGGAATTGGGGGAAAGAGTCACTGGGCGATGGGCATTAAGGAGGGCACATGATATGATGAGCACTGAGTGTTGCACATAGCTGATGAATCACTGAATACTACATCAAGAACTGTAGATGTACTATACGTTGGCTAATTGAATTTAAATAATAGAAAAAAGAAAAGGTACTCAACATTATCCAAGAAATACAAATCAAACCACAATGAAATATCACATTTTAGAATGTACATTGTCAAAAGGATAAGATATAAGTGTTGGCAAAGATGTGGAGAAAGAGATCATTTTTATGCTATTGGTAGGAATGGAATCTGGTACAGTCATTATGAAGAATAGTATGTAATGTCCTCAAAAAATTAAAAGTAGAACTACCATATGATCCAGCATTCCCACTCCTGGGCATATATCCAAAGGAATTGAAATCAGTATCTCAGAAAAACGTCTTCATACCTATGGTCACTCCAGCATATTCAAAATAGCCAAGACATGGAAACAACCCATGTCCATCAGTGGATAAAGTAGATGTAGTATAGGCATACAATGGAATAGTCAGACATTGGAAAGAAGGATATCTTGTCATTTGTGACAATCTGGATGAGTTTGGAGTCAGAATTGCAAGTGAAATAATCCAGATAGAGAATGACAAATACTATATGGTTTCACTTATATGTAAAAGTTTTTAAAAAGTAAAACTCGTAAAAACAGAGATGAGAAGATAAGGGAACAGAAGAAAAGAGACTGGTAGTTACTAGACAGTAAGGATGGGGCACTTGGGTTCCCCCAGCTGTCTAGGACACTACCAAAGATAATCAATTCTCTCTTACAGTATACATAGTAGTGAGGAAGGAGTTCCATGATGATGATAAGGAAGAGATCACAAGAGTGGCAGAAAGGATTCTCAAAGGGCATAAAATGGATTCAGTTCTCACTGATGCATTATAAACTCCATCTGCAAGCCCACACATGAGCTGCTGGAAACCAGTGGGTCTTAAAGCCTGGAATTTTAAAAATCAGCAGGCTGGGCTATAGGAGAGCTTGAAGGGCAACTGCAAACTGAGACCCCACCTTTAAATATCCAGTTTAGTGAGATTAAGAGTCATTTATGGTTTGTCTCCCTCAGGGTGGGAGGTTGGGGCAACCTGAGGGTTTTGAAGGGTCAGGGGTGGGAGGTTGGGGGAACAGGTGGTGGGTAATGGGGAGGGCACGTTTTGCATGGAGCACTGGGTGTTGTGCAAAAAGAATGAATACTGTTACGCTGAAAAAATAAATAAAATGGAAAAAAAATAAATAAATAAAAAATAAATAAATATCCAGTTTAGCAAACAGCCCATGGACATACAGCTTGGTAGCAACAGTTTGAAAGCTGTCAAGGGCTAATGGGAGGGAGGGTTAGTTACTGATGTCAGAGTTTGCTGAGGGACTTCTCCTAGAAGAAGGAGCAAGCAGGTGCCGTTTTCCCCATCCCCTACCCCTCAGCATAAACACACTGCCACCAGTGGAAACCAGCACTGCAGGCATTCACTACTTAACTGTCTTACACCAAGCCCCAATCCCTCCAGCCAGGCTATTATTCAGAACAGAAAAAGAGTTTCTCAGACAAACAAAAATTAAAGGAGTTCATGACCACCAAACCAGCCCTACAAGAAATATTAAAGAGGGCTCTTTGAGTGGAAAATCTGTTAAGATAAGCTTTCTATTAAAAAAATCAGTCAAGAGATTAACAAAATAAAATAATGTAAAATGTGATTCCTTATATCTAAATTGTGGGTAGGAGAGGTGTAATGGGTTCAAATTTCTGTGACCATCAACTTAATATAGACTGCTACATACAGAAGGTGTTCTAACCATAAATCAAAAACCACTAATAGTTTTGTTTCTAGCCACTGAGGCATGCAGATTCAGTGTTGCAACCCAGCAGGAAAATGTGGCCTTCGTTTATAAAAGAGACTTGCATAATGTTTGAGATAATAGCAAAATACATTTGGGAGACTCTTCAGCTCCTGGTCAATAGGCCCAATGGTACCTACTGTTTTCAGGCTGCACAATGACCAGGTGTACTACATGAATGAGAAGATCCTGAAGTTGGCCAACATCTCTGGGGACAACCTGGTGTCAAGGGGCACCTCACTAAGACTCACAAGATCCAGTTGCACATCACAGTTGTGGATTACCTTGCATCCTATGCCAAGCATAAAGTGTGAATAAAGCCTGGAGAAGAGCAGTTCCTCCCATATGGGAACCATGCGTTGAAATCTAGACTGAGTTGAATCACTAAAAATACTTGTCACCAAGTAGAGGCGGTATATTCTATGGCAGACATCCCTTTGAATTTTGGGGGTGCAGCAAAGTCTGCACAAGACTGCAGGAAAGCTGACCCCATGGTAATTCTGGTATTTCATCAGGCAGACATTAGGGAATATGTGCAGCATGAAGAGACAGTGGCTTAAAATGATATCATTGTAAGGACTTAGGCTATGTGGAAGGATCTTGTTTTGTTTCCTGTATCTGTGTAGGCTCTAGTATAATGTTGAATTCCATCAACAATGTAACTTCTTTAAGGAATTCTTAGTTTAATATTATCTCTATTATGGAGGTATGTAGGCTAGACTGTTATGCAGAAATGGCTCAAAAATGACATTTCAGATCTTTGTGTTTGTGACTAAATAGAATACTGCATTTTATATTTGAATCAGAAAGTTTTGGTGATTCAGGGGGGGCGGTTTAGGTAAGCCTTGTGGTGGGTATTAAGGAGAGCATATATTGCATGGAGCACTGGGTGTGGTGCATAAACAATGAATCTTGGACACTGAAAAAATAAAATGAAAAGAAAAAAGAAAAAACCAGTTTATTATTGATGTACTACACCCTGGCTAATTGTTTTTAAATAAAATAAAAGTTTAAAAAAAGAATAGCTTATTGTTATCTGTGACAACACTGTTTTCCAAACTCATAAGAACACAATGGATTTCTTCATTATTTATTAATATGATGAAAATTACATATTGCCATATCAGAATTATAGGCCACATATAGGATTTTATAGATGAAATTTGGATAAAATAATAATAGCAGCAGGGACACCTGGGTGGCTCAGTCAGGTAAGTATCAGACTCTTGACTTCAGTTCAGGTCATGATCTCAGGATCCTGAGACTGAGCCCCGCAAGTGCTCTGCACTCAGCCCAAAGTCTGCTTGAGATCTCTGTCTCCCTCTCCTTCTGTGCCTCCCCTTGCTCATGCTAAATAAATAAATAATAAAATCTTTAAAAATAATAATAACGGCAATTTGTTCTGCTAACTCTTTATACAATAGGTGTTGTGTGGAAGAAAAACTTGGAGTCAAACCCCAGTTCTAACACCTACCAGCTATATGGTCTCAGAGGAGTCATTAAACTTTAATAAGCTTAATTTTCTTCTTCTGTTTCAAAAAACAGATTTAATAATCTACCTAAGAATGGTTTTTAGAATTAGAAATCACGTTTATAAAGCACTTAGCACAGTGCCTGGCAAATGATCGGTGTCAAATAAATGGTAAGAATCATTTATATATTGCATATACTAGGTATTTCCATTACTAAGACTAAGATCTTATGAGTATAGTTTAATTATATATCTTGGTTCTTGAACTTTCTTTTATTTAGATGGTTATATAAATAACCATCCCAGGCTAATGTTATTTTAAGTTAAGACATCACTTTGATGTCTTAAAACGTGTCCCTTATGAACCTTTACTTACCTGATTGAGCTGAGCTAGACAGAAGGCACCAATCAGAGACACTGAAATAAGCACCTCCACCCTCCCCCATGAAAGCCAAAAATTATTTTTGGAATTAAAAAAATGTTTTTTTAAAAATGAAAAAATTCCACTGTTTTAAAAAAGTGCTTATGTTACAAAAAGTCTTTAATTAATATTCTGCTTAAATTCAAAAAAGAACACAAATAGATATACAAAGAATAAAGAGAAAGAACCCAAGTATAACACTAAAGTAAATCAGCAAAACATGAGAGAGCAAGAGAAAAAAGGATCAGAGAAAAACTACATAAACAACCACAAAATAAGTAACAAAATAGCAATAAGTACAAATACAAATGTAATGATTTTGAATGTAAATGAACCAAACATACTAACCCCAAAACACAGAGTGACAGAATGGATAAAAAACAAACAAACAAACAAAAAACCTTTCTCCACATCCTCTCCAGCATCTGTCTACAATAGCCAGACTATGGAAAGAACCTAGATGTCCATCAACAGATGAATGGATAAAGAAGATGTGGTATATATACACAATGGAATACTATGCAGCCATCAAAAGAAATGAAATCTTGCCATTTGCGACGACATGGATGGAACTAGAGCGTATCATGCTTAGTGAAATAAGTCAATCGGAGAAAGACAACTATCATATGATCTCCCTGATATGAGGACATGGAGAAGCAACATGGGGGGGTAGGGGGATAGGAGAAGAATAAATGAAACAAGATGGGATTGGGAGGGAGACAAACCATAAATGACTCTTAATCTCACAAAACAAACTGGGGGTTCCTGGGGGGAGGTGGGATTGGGAGAGGGGGAGCGGGCTATGGACATTGGGGAGGGGAGGCGAACCATAAGAGACTATGGACTCTGAAAAACAACCTGAGGGTTTTGAAGGGTCAGGGGTGGGAGGTTGGGGCAACCTGAGGGTTTTGAAGGGTCAAGGGTGGGAGGTTGGGGGAACAGGTGGTGGGTAATGGGGAGGGCACGTTTTGCATGGAGCACTGGGTGTTGTGCAAAAAGAATGTTTTTTTTTTATTAATAAAATTAAAAAAAAAAAAACCAAACAAACAAAAAACCAAGACCCAAGTATATGCTGTTTATAAGAGACTCATTTTAGACCTAAAGATATTTGCAGATTGAAAGTGAGGGGATGGGGGAAAAAAATCAATTGTGCAAATGGATGTCAAAAGAATGATGAAGCTACAATATTTATGTCAGACAAGATAGACTTTAAAACAAGGACTGTAACAAGAGACAAAAAAAAGACTATATAATTATAAAAGGAATACTCCAACAAGATCTAACAATTGTAAATATTTATACCCTCAACACAGGAGCACTCAAATACAAAAAACAGTTAATAACAAACATAAAGGAACTACTAATAATATTATAATAATAGCAGGTGATTTTAAGCCCCTACTTGTATCATCTAAACAGAAAATCAAAAAGGAAGGAATGGCTTTGAATGACATACTGGACCAGGTGGACTTAACAGATAGCAGAATTATCTACAATAGCAAAACTATGGAAACAGCCCAAGTGTCCATCAACTGATAAATGAATAAAGAAATGTAATTATATGTAATTATATGTGTGTGTACACATACACACACACACACACACACACACACACACACACACACACACACACCATGGAATATTATTTGGCCATAAAAAAGAATGAAATCTTACCATTTGCAATGATATCAATGGATCTAGAGAGTATTATACAAAGCAAAATAAATCCATCAGAGAAAGACAAGTACCATATGATTTCACTCACATGTGGAATTTAAGAAACAAAAGAAACAAAGGGGGAAAGAGAGAAAAGGAAAACCAAGAAAAAGACTCTTACCTATAGAGAATAAACTGATGGTTACCAGAAGGGAGGGGGGCAGGTAGATAGGTGATAGGGATTAAGGAGGGCACTTGTGATGAACACTGGATGATGTCTCAATCACTATATTGTACATCTGAAACTAATATTATACTGTATGTTAACTAACTGGAATTTTAAAACTTTTAAGAATTATAAGGAAATACATGTATGGTAATATGTTGCATATATAAAAAAAAATCTGCTTATAAGTAGATCCATGAAGTTCAAACCCATGTTGTTCAAGACCCAATTGTTAAAGAAATTAGGAAGATAGCAAATAAATGATCTAATTTTACACCTCAAGGAACTAGAAAAAATTAAGGCCAAACATAGCAGAAATAAGGCAATAATAAAGGTAAGAAAGAAAATAGATGAAATAGAGACCAGAAAAACAACAGAAGAAATCAAGAAACACTAGGTTTTTCTGAAAGATTGACAAAACTGTAGAAAGACTAATGAAGAAAAAACAAGAATAATAAAATCAGAAATGAAAGAGAAGCAATTACAACTGACAGTGCAGAAATCCACAGGATCGTAAGAGATACTATGAGCAACTATAAGCCAACAAATTAGATAAATAGAAGAAATGAGTAAGTCCCTAGAATTATACAACCCACCAAGACTGATGCAGGGAGAGACAGAAAATCTGAGAGACCAATAACAAGTAAGGATACTAAAATAGTAATCAAAAACCTCCCAACACAGAAAATCCCACAACCAGATGGTTTAAGTGGTAAATCATATAAAATATTTAAAGAAAAACTAATGCCAATCATTCTCAAACTCTTTCAAAAATTTGAGGAGGAAAGAGCACTTCCAAACTCATTGTAGGAGTCTAGTAGTACTTGATTCCAAATGCCAGATATAGACAGTATAAGAAAATTACAGACTAATCTTTCTGATGAATATGACGCAAAAACTGACAACAAAGTATTAGCAAACCAAATTCAAGAACTCATTAAAAGGATCATACACTATGACCAAGTGCAAGCTATCCCTGGGATGCAAGGATAGTTCATCATACATGAATCAATAATTGTGATATATCACAATTCATTTAATAGAATGAAAAATAGAAATCATATGATCCCCTTAGTAGATGCAGAAAAGGCATTTGACAAAATCCAACATCCTTTCATTATAAAAACCCTCAACAGCTTATGCAGAGAAGTTTAGGTATAGAAGGCACATAAGTCATCATATGACAAACCCACAGCTAACATTATACTTAGTGAAGAAAAATGTAAAACTTTTCCACCAGGATCAGGAACAATACACATGTACCCATAGTCAACATAGTACTGGAAGTCCTAGCTAGAGCAATCAGGCAAGAAAGAAATAAAAGGCATCCAAATAGGAAAGAAAGTATTAAAATTTTCACTATTTACAGAAGATAAGATTTTGTACAGTTGACTCTTGAGCACTATGGCTTGAATTTCATGGGTCCACTTACATGCAGATTTTTTTTATAAATGCAGTGATACAAATGTATTTTCTCTTTCTGGTGATTTTCTCAATATTTTCTTTTCTCTGCTTTATTGTAAGAATACAGCACATTATATATATACATATATATATATAACATACAATATATGTATTAATTAGCTGTTTATATTATCAGTAAGACTTCTGATCACAGCAGGCCATTAATAATTAAATTTTGGGGGAGTCAAAAGTTATACACAGATTTTTGATTGCACAGGGGTTTGATGTCCCAACACTTCACTGTTCAGTGTCAACTGTACATTGAAAATTCCCAAAACTAAAAAGTGTGGAATATGATCAATGAATTTAGTAAAGTTGCAGGATATAAAATCGATACATAGAAGTAAGTTACAGTTCTGTATGCCAATAGTGAAACATCTGAAAAACAAAAAAAGTAAACTATCCTATCTACGATGCTTTGAAAATCATAAAACACCTAGGAGAAAATTTAACTGAGGATGTAAAAAATATGTATAATTAAAACTACAAGAAGTGGTTGAAAGAAATTGAAGAGGATACAAACAAATGGAAGGAAATCCATGTTTATGAGTCAGAAGAGTCAATATTATTTAAATGACCATGCTACCCAGAACTATCTATAGATTCAATGCAATCTTTATCAAAATTCCAATATAATTTTTCACAGAAATAGATACAACAATCCTACAATTTGTATGGAACTATAAAAGAACTCTAATAGCAAAGCAATCATGAGAAAGAAGAGGCATCACCCTTTCTGATTCAAACTATACTACAAAACTATAGTGAATAAAACAGTATGGTGTGGCATAAAAATATACATAGGTCAATGGAATAGAAAATGCAGAATTAAACCTCTTTATATATGGTCCTCTAATATTTGACAAGAGAGACAAGAACATCCAATGGGGGGCACTCGGGGGGGCTCAGTTAAGCCTCTGCCTTTGGTTTAGGTCATGGTCTCAGAGTCCTGGCATAGAGTACCACATCAGGCTCTCTGCTCAGCAGGGAGCCTGCTTCCCCCTACCCTCTGCCTGCCTCTCTGCCTACTTGTGAACTCTCTGTCAAATAAATCAATAAAATCTTAAAAAAAAAAAATCCACAATGGGTAAATTACCATCTCTTCAACAATGGTGCAGGAAAACTAGATAAACACATTAAACAAAATGAAATCATACCCCTAACTTACACATCTCACAAAAATTAACTCAAGATGGATCAAAGATTTAAACATAAGATCTGATATTTTCAAACTCCTAAAAGAAAACATAGAAAAAAAAGAGCTCCCTAACATTGGTCTGGCAAGGATTTTTTTGGATTTAATAACAAAAGCACAAGCAACAAAAGAAAATATCAGTAAATGGGTCTATATCAAACTTAAAAATTTCTACACTGCGAAAGAAATAATTAACATGAGTGACATTACCAAGATGGTGACATAAGTCATTCTTGACTTTGCTCTCCCTCATAAGAAGGACAAATACCAGTGAGAAAAATCCTAAAACATGGAGATGAGGCTAAAGCACTACAGGAGAGACCACTTTAGAACAAGAGAAGTGGCTACACACTGACAACAACGCCCCTTCCTCAGGCCAGTGCAGCACCCTACTTAGAAGTCTCTTCTAAGTCTATCATTCCTCCATTGGGGTGAAATAAAAGACCCCAGGGTGGACATTGAACTCCCTAGCATTATGAGTCACTTATTAGGAATCCCTAATACCGTCTGGCCCAATGAGGATTGCAAGGGAACATGAAGAGTTTGACCACTGGGAAACTGACTGTGATGGGAAATTGAAGTGGGACTTGCAGCAACCAACTCTCAGATCGAGGCAGACTGATTTCCTATCTGTAGTGCCCAAGTTGTAGGCTCAACCATAAGTTTTGCTAATCTGTACAGCCCAGAAACACTCAAGCAGAGAGTCTAGCAGGTAGATCTTTGATCTGCTTAGCAGAGCAAAGCAAGTGGTCCTATTCAGTCAGAAAACTTGCAGAATGGGTTAGCATGAGTCAAGATCACAAAGAGCCTTTCTGGCCACGGAGCTGGTTCTCCCTGTGCCTGTGCAGGAAACTAATTTGTAGCTCTTCCCACTGCTGAATATGGCCTTAAGTCCAACTGACCAGGGAACCTAACCATACCACATGGAAAGCCATGTAGCCCACCCAACAGCCCTGCTTATAGCGGCACTTGAACAGAGAGTACACCCCATGGCTTTTCCTGTCTGCAGAGCAAAACCAGTGGTCCTGTCTCACCATTGAATTCAGTACACAGTCTTGGCTGATTCAGGTCCCCAAACAAAATGCAGTAATAAAGGAAATGAAGGGGAAATGGTTTAAGGCATACAGAAAACAAATATAAACTTGACAAGTTCTCCCTTAATAGTACTTAAACTCTCCAATCAAAAGACAGATAGATTTAAAGAAAACTGCATAATCATCTATATGCTATGTATAAGAGATTCATTTTACATGCAAAGACATAAATAGATTGAAAGTGAAGGGATGGAACTCTATGTAAATATTAACCAAGAGAGCTAAAGTAGTGTGATAATCAATTTTATGTGTTGACTTGGCTAATAAATGCCCAGATACCTGGTAAAACACAATTTCTGGGGGTGTCTGTGAGGGTGTCTCTGGAAGAGATTTTCATTTAAACCAATAGCCTAAGATCACCCTCATTAATGTGGGTGCACATCCTCCAAGACACTGAGGGCCTAAGTAGAAGAAAAAGATGGAGAAAAGGTGAATTTGCTTTCTCAATTTGAACTTTGATATCCATCTTCTCCTGCCCTTGGACATTAGTACTCGAGGTTCTAGGGAGTTCAGACTTAGACTGGGACTTACACCACCATCCACAGCCTCCCAGTTCTGAGGCCTTTGGCCAAAGACTGAATTACACCCCTAGTTTTCTCAGTTCTCCACTTACAGATAGTATATCATGGGACTCCTTGGCCTTCATAACTGCATGTGCCAATTATTATAATAAATCTCCTTTTATATACCTATATCTGTATCTATCTATCTATATATATATCTATATTCCTATTTTTTCTGTTTCTCTGGAGAACCCTAATATAGGTATCTTTATTAATATCAGACAAGATAGATTTAAAGTTAAAAAAATGTTGCAAGTGACAAAGAATCACATTATATATTGGCAAAAGGGTCATTCATCAAGGATATATAAGAACTATGAACATAAGCACACACACAAAAGAGGGCCAAAATATATGAAACAAGCAGATAAAAGATCCACAAATAAATATAGGATTTAAACAATTCTATACACAAATTGGACATGACAAATGGCATTTATGAAACCCACAGCTAATGTTCTAAATGGTAAAATAGTGAAAGATTTCTGCATTAGAACAGGAACAAGACAAAAATGTATGGTTTTTTTGTTTTTTTGTTTTTTTTTTTTTAAAGATTTTATTTATTTGACAGAGAGAGACCACAAGCAGACAGAGAGGCAGGCAGAGAGAGAGGGGGGGAAGCAGGCTCGCTGCCGAGCAGAGAGCCCGATGTGGGACTCGATCCCAGGACCCTGAGATCATGACCTGAGCCGAAGGCAGCGGCCCAACCCACTGAGCCACCCAGGCGCCCCAAAAATGTATGTTTTTTACCAGTACCATTCAACATTGTACTGGAAGTCTGAGCAAGAACAGTTAGAAAATAAAAAGAAATAAAAGGCATCCAAATTGGAAAAGGAGTAAAACTATCTTTATTCACAGATGACACGTTCATATATTTAGAAAATCCCAAAGATGCCACATAGAAATTAAATTTAGCAAAGTTTCAGGATTGAAGATCAGCATGCAAAATCAATTGTATTTCTAAAACCAGCAACGAGTAATTTGAAAATGAAATTTAATAAAAATTCCATCATAATAAATCAGAAAAAATAAAACACATAGAAATAATATTACCCAAGAATTATACACTGAAAACTATCAAATATTGCTATAACAAACTAAATAAGACCTAAATAAAATGGAAAGGTATCTGAGTTCATGAATTGGGGGACTTAATATTATTAAGATGGCAATACTTCCCAAGGTGATCTACAGATTAAGTGCATTCTCTAAGAAACTCCCAAAGGCCTATTTGAAAAAAATAAAAAAATTTGATCCTACATTTGTATTTAGATGCAAGAGGTCTAAAAGAGCCAAAGTGATGTTGAAAAAGACAAAATTTAAGAACTCACACTTCCCCACACATACTACAAAGCAAAAATAAATCAAAACAGTGTGATATTCACATGTAAATAGACATATACAACAGTGGAATACAATTGAGAGCACAGAAATAAACCCATACATGAGGTTGACTGTTTTTGACTAAGGTACCATACAATTCAGTGGAAAAAGAAGAGCTTCTTCAACAAACAATGTTGGGACAACTCAATTTCCACAGGCCAAAAAAAAAAAAAAAAAAAGTTGTATATATCACTACTTCACATCATATACAAAAATTAACTCAAAATGTATCAATGACCTAAATATAAGAGCTAAAACCATAAAGCTCTTCGAAGAAAGCAGAAGGATAAGTCTCTATTATCTTAGATTTGGCAACTGATTCTCAGATATTGACACTAAGAGCACAGCAACAAAATAATAAACAGACAAACTGAGCTTTAAAAAATTATTTTTAGGCATCAAAGGGCATTTTCAAGAAAGTGAAAAGACAACCTATAGAACAAGAGGAAATATTTGTAAACCAGATGTCTGACAAAACCTCCAGAATATATAAAGAACCTCCACAAATCAGCAACAAAAGGACAAAAAACCCAATTATAAACAGGGTGAAGGAGATGAACACACATTTTTTCCAAAGAAGATATACAAATGACCAATAAGCACATAAAAAATGCTTAACATCTTCAGTAATTAGAGAAATGTAAATCAAAATCACAATAAGATTCATTTCATACCTACTAGAATCATTATAATTAAACGAACAAAGAAAACAAGTGTTGGCAAGAATGTGTATCCTTCTATATTGCTGGTGGAAATATAAAATGGTGCAGCCACTGTGGAAAACAGTAGGGCAGTTACTCAAAAAAGCTAAAATTAGAATTCTCATATGATCCAGCCTTTACACAAGGAAATGGAGTTCTGACACATCATAGATGAAACTTAAAAACATTATACTGGGGGTGCCTGGGTGGCTCAGTGGGTTAAGCCTCTGCCTTCGGCTCAGGTCATGATCTCAGGGTCCTGGGATCGAGCTCCGCATCAGGCTCTCTGCTTAGTGGGGAGCCTCCTTCTCCCTCTCTCTCTCTCTGCCTGCCTCTTTACCTGCTTGTGATATCTCTCTGTCAAATAAATAAAATAAAATAAAATAAAAAACATCATGTTAAGTGGTATAGGCCAGATAAAAAAGGACGAATGTTGTATGATTTCACTTATATGAAATATAATAGGCATGTTTATAGAGATAGAAAATAAATTAGAATTTATTAGGGGCTAGATAGGGGCAGAAATGGGAGTTACTGCTTAATGAATTTCTTTTTAGGGTGAAGAAAAGTTGTGGAAATAGAGGTGGTGATGGTTCCATAACATTGTAAATGTCCTCAAAGCTACTGAATTGTACACTTAAAAGATGATTAAGGGGTGCCTGGGTGGCTCAGTGGGTTAAAGCCTCTGCCTTCAGCTCAGGTCATGATCCCAGGGTCCTGGGATCAAGCCCCACATCAGGCTCTCTGCTCCTGCTTCCGCACTCCCTCTGCCTGCCTCTCTGCCTACTTGTGATCTCTCTCTGTCAAATGGATGAATAAAATCTTTAAAAAAAAATCTAGCTAAAATTTTATTTATGCCACAAATCATCTTCTGTTCTGCTGTACCCTGAATTTTTGGCATGATATGTTAAAAATTCATAATGCCAAATACTGATAAGTGATGGAGGCAAAGTTATCACTTCCCTCTTATACAGATCTTAGTTGAAATAAACTCTGGGTAATGTAATGTAAACTCACCAAATTATTTTTTACATACTGGTCAATATATTTCCATATTATGTGATGACTGACCAAGGAGATATCTTCAAATTAAAAAATGTACTCTCTTCATTTATTTATAATTATACCATGGGAAAACACACTCACATTTCTACCTTATAAAACAGAAAATCTTTTTACCTTGATATTCTCTTGACACTTGGTAAGTTTGTTTTTTAGTCTTATTTTGTAATTTCTCTTCTACAGCAGCATCCTTAATGACAAAATTTATAATAAGTAATTCAAATTACCTATCTTGAAACTCTAATTACTTTCTCTCAGAGCAAGAATTTTTACTCATATCTACAATGTCACTGCATAACTGTTTTATTTTTATATCCTGAATGCATCAAATAAAAACATAAGAACAATTAATGGATGTGAAAGGAATTTGGGAACACTTACCAAGCTATATTGTGATTCTCCTCATAAATAATTCCAAATAAATCATTTTAATAATGATTAGGATTCTACTTTAGGTTTTTATTTTAGTCTGATTAAGTTTCTAGTCTAACTCAAATAACTCATGAAATTATTTTTAAGTCACTTTAATAAATTCTATGATAAAAGTATATTATAGATATATGTCAAATATATGCAGTCTTTTTTATCATTTCTCTTTTTCCCCAACATTTTTAAGAATTTCCTAATCAAATATTGTTTTAACAAAAATAATTCTGATAATTTTCTAGGCCTTTTTTAAGGTATATAAAACCATTTCAAAAGAACAATGTTTTCACAATTACCTTTATATAAAAATACTTTTTCTAAATGAATTTTCTAGAAATGAAAATTTCCATATCTCAGCCAGGAATTGCGTATATTTTACCATTAAAACTCTAATCTATGTCACAACTTCTTTGTCAATATGGCTAGAATTTTTTGTTAAAATATTACTCTGATTCTCAAATATTAATTTAAACATCCTAAATATAAAGTAGATTATATTAAAAGGCAAACTTTTTATTCCCTTTAAATAAGAAAATGTTGAGTTTTAATTAACATTTGTGTAAAATATTAAAAGAGTCTAGCAATTCAAGGTAAACAGCTTTCAAATTATTGTACTATATCTTACCTTTGAAAGGTCACTACCCATTGGCTTTCTTTTGGTAAGAACAGGAGGTGGAATGAATGATGCTGTTGCTGTTTCATTCTCTTGAAGTGATGTTTTGGCAGACAGTAAATCTTCAATCTCTTCCTTTGATATTAGTCTTGTTAATGATTTATCATGGATCTTTAATGGAAGTATATGGGATAGGTCTTTATCAGCTGAAACTTCACTTGAATTCCTTAAAAAAGCAGATCCATCTTGAGACTTTAGGATCTGTGAAAGATTTGAAATAGCAGACCTAGCTCTTTTCTTCTCTGAGCTTTAGAATTACAAAACATTTGGTATTAGATTATGTGAAGAAAATTTTTTATTTGTAATTGAAGAATCATTTTCATAATCTATAAGAATATTAAGCAATCATAATTATTCATTAATTAATGGTAATACAAATATGAAGTTGCTGCTAGATAACAAGTCAAAGATAATATGTCTTCTGGGATTTAAAATAGACAGAATTAAGTAACATTAAAAATACTTAAGAGCTATTCAAGATCATAATAGGCACAGAACAAAAAATATTTGGTCAGACAAAGCAGAATACAAGATGTTTTAGAGGATGTCCTTTAGTCATATTTGTTCCAGTCATTTTTCCACAATTTCATTTCAGAATGAAAATAAAAATGAAAATTTCTCTATAGCAGTTTTAATATTAAGATCACTGTCTTCCACAAGAGTCAGTTTCCAAGCTCTGAGTCAGTTTTCTTCAAGGTGATAAGTATTTATTCTTCACCAGTTGGCAGGATCAGCTTATTAGGGTTCCAGAACTAGGGTAACCATATGTCATGGTTTGTCCACATAGTCTCAGTGTAAGTGTGTGCCAACATTCAAGTTTAGGTGATAATTTAAATGATTCAACTACCTATGTTTTACAGAATTTAACAGAGATTTTCTAGTTCTATCAAGAGCAACAGAGTTTGATGGTTCTTCGTTTTATACAGCTATTACTCCAGTTAGTATAATTTGCCTAAGGTTTATTGCAGTGCCTAAAATAATTTGAATTTTGGCCACACAAATACAAAATTTGACAATGTAACTACTATCACCCATCCTAATCTGTTACTTTAGGATTAATTTCAAACACCAAATTTTGGATTATAAAAAGAAGGATATAGAGGACAATTCTGAGAACAAAAGTGTAAGATAATTGATGGATAAAAAGACATAATTTATGACAGACTTTTCTAGTAGTGTTATAAAATGGATTCCAATATTAAAGTAAAGAGAATAGGTGGCTCCCTGTCCTAAATTAAGGATGATATCTCAACATCAAATATGACTCATTAGTTTTATTAAGTATTTGAATGTAAAATGACTTGTTATAAAATAGTCTAATATTCTCCTGAAACCATTTTTGAAGATGTATCCTAGAGGAGTGTTGTCATTTTTTGGCCACTGAAGCATAACAATTGTTCAAGTACATACTATAAATTGATCCTTTTTTACAAACATACCTGCTGCTATACACAAATCACCACTCCTGTCACTAATATTACCATGTATAAGGAGAAAGAAAAACACTTTAAAAGATATTGAAATGTTGGGGCGCCTGGGTGGCTCAGTGGATTAAGCCGCTGCCTTCGGCTCAGGTCATGATCTCAGGGTCCTGGGATCGAGCCCCGCATCGGGCTCTCTGCTCCACAGGGAGCCTGCTTCCTCCTCTCTCTCTGCCTGCCTCTCTGCCTGCTTGTGATCTCTCTCTCCGTCAAATAAATAAATAAAATCTTTAAAAAAAAAAAAAAAGATATTGAAATGTTTATTAGGGGATATCATTAATCATTTGATTCTCCACAGGCAAATGACCCGATTATAACATGAGCGAAAATGTGTAGCAGTATCAAGAACATAACCTTAAATTCAATACAAAGAATATGATACAAAGTTTATTTATAACCAAATTCTCACATGCAAGCTTTCCCTACTTTTATTGGCTCCCACAACCATAAAGGACTGTCATTGCATAACACCATAATACTTCTGCTGAGGGGGGACAAGAATGAAAAATGCTAGAAAGGTACACAAGCTGTACTGTTCAAGCTCACATCAGCCAAAAAGATATCTCTAAGACATGGAAATAGACATACTTAAAGGCCTGATGCTTGTTTGAATGATAAAAGAAGAGGGAAAGGAAGAAAAGAAGGGGGAAGAGGAGAAGAAAGTAGGAAGAGGACAGAAAGTCTGTGAAAGTCAGCATATAGTCACACAGAAAATAATAATGATTTGACCAATCCCCATTCTTTGGTAAATTATCCAAAACAACCTAAATATATTTTATAAGTCTTGCTAAATTTGCACCATTTGTCAACCACTTTTGGTTAAGATTCTTTCTAGTCATCACTGTGTTAAAACACAGAGTATAACTATACTTATGAGCATTATTTCAACAGGTTTAATAACAAGGATGTTAATAGCATTCTACATGACAGTCTTCAACATCACTAACGTGATACAAAGATATATATATCTTTATATATTTTATATATACAAAGATTTCATATATATATACCTTCATATATTTTATAAAGATTTTATATATATCTTTATATATATATTATATATAAAGAATAAATCTCTTGCTTGCAAAAGCATTTGTTAATCTGAAGATCTGAGCATTGCCTCCTTTTCTCGCCAAGCAAATATATGAATAAAGGCACAATCTGTTATGCATATCATCAACACCCTTTTTTTAAAAAATTTATTTATTTATTTTCAGCGTAACAGTATTCATTGTTTTGCACCACACCCAGTGCTCCATGCAATACGTGCCCTCCCTATTACTCACCACCTGGTTCCCCAACCTCCCACCCCCCGCCCCCTCAAAACCCTCAGGTTGTTTTTCAGAGTCCATAGTCTCTCATGGTTCATCTCCCCTTCCAATTTCCCTCAACTCCCTTCTCCTCTCCATCTCCCCATGTCCTCCCTGTTCTTTGTTATGCTCCACAAATAAGTGAAACCATATGATACTTGACTCTCTCTGCTTGACTTATTGCACTCAGCATAATCTCTTCCAGTCCCGTCCATGTTGCTACAAAAGTTGGGTATTCATCCTTTCTGATCTTTTAATGCATTGTCATCCATGCAAAATGGAAGATTTCCATTGAATTATTGCCCAACCTGTCCTGAGTTGTTTTGTCTGTCTGTATCTATTTCAAGACTTTTTGTCAGCTTTCCATATTAACTCCATCCATTTTCTAAACTGCCAACACAATCCCCAAGGCATGTCCCTCCTCCCTTAGGAAAAAAAATTCTCTTCAAAATATTGATATATACACTAAACAATTATCAACAGAAATATAGAGGAGAATGTATTTGATATTCTTATCTGTAATAGAAGATGTAGGATGTATTTCTATATGCAAGGAAAACAAATGGCCTAAGATTCAAAGTGTGTAGTACAACCTTAAATGATTCTAGAAATTAACTTCACAGGAAAATTTCAATATAATGAATATAAAATTAACATTCAAAATTTATCATATTTTGACAGTTTTAAAAATTATAATTATCATTGGTTAAATTCTTCATGGTAATTAGTTTTAGGTTCCTCAACTAAAAAGGAACTAAAACAATTTGAAAAGATTCAATAAAAATACAAATGATTAAAAGCCTGGAAAAATTAAATGTTAAAATACTTAGAATTATTTCATCTAGGGAAAGCAAAGCTAGTTGACTACTTAGAAATAGTTTGTAAATGTGTAAATATATCTTACGCTGAAAATGTTGACTAGTTACAATTAATAGCTATTGTTATTACTGAAATAATTGAAAATAAGAATTAAATTTTAAAATAAGGAAAATATATGAAACAAAAGAGGAAAACTAATGTAACACTAGAAAAACAAATCATTTTCACTATGTCTGTATCTTTGGGATAAATACCCAGTAGTGCAATTGCTAGGTCAGAGGGTAGCTCTATTCCCTCCATACTTTTTTCCAGAGTGGCTGTACAGCTTGAATTCCCACCAACAGTGCAAGAGGGTCCCCTTTCTCCACATCATTGCCAACATTTGTTGTTACCTGTTTTGTTCATTTTTGTCATTCTAACTAGTATAATGTGGTATCTCATTGTGGTTTTGATTTGTATTCCCTGATGGCTAGCGATCTTGAGCATTTTTTCATGTGTCTCTTAGCCATTTGTATGTCTTTTTGGAGAAGTATCTGTTCACATCTTCTGCCTATTTTTTGACTGGGTTATTCATTTCTTGAGTGTTGAGTTTGAGAAGTTCTTTACAGATCTTGGATATCAGCCCTTTATCTGTAATGTCATTTGCAAATATCTTCTCTCATTCCATGGGCCTCCTCTTAGTTTTGTTAACTGTTTCTTTTGATGTGGAGAAACTTTTTATCTTAATGAAATCTCAGAAGTTTTTTTTTATTTTGTTTCACTTGTCTTTGGAGACATGTCTTGAAAGAAGTTACTGTGGCCAGTGTTGAAGAGGTTACAGCCTATGTTTTCCTCAAAGATTTTGATGGATTCATGTTGCACTACTAGGTATTTACCCCAAAAATACAGACGTAGTGAAAAGAAGGGGCACCTGCACCCCAATGTTCTAGCAGCAATGTCCACAATAGCCAAACTGTGGAAGAAGCCAAGATGCTGTTTAACAGAAGAATGGATAAAGGAGATATGGTACATATACACAATGGAATATTATTCAGCCATCAGAAAGGATGAATGCTCACCATTTGCATCAACATGGATGGAGTTGGAGGGGACTGTGTTAAGTGAAGTAAGTCAGGTAGAGAAAGAAAATTATCATATGTTTTCACTCATATGTAGAACATAAGCAATAGCACAGAGGACCATATAGGAAGGGAGGGAAATCCAAAGAGGGAAAAATCATAGAGGGAGATGAACCATGAGAGACTATGGACCCCGAGAAACAATCTGGCAGTATCAGAGGGGAGGGAATGTGGGAGGGGGTAACAGGGTGATGGGTACTGAAGAGGGCATATGCAGTGATGAGCACTGGGTGTTATACTTAACTAATGAAGCACTGAACACTACATTAAAAACTAATTATGTACTATACAGTGGCTAACTGAATACAAAAAAAAAAAAGAAAGAAAGAAAGAAAAGAAAAGAAAAACAAATTATTGGTTAATGAGGATGATAAAGATATTTTCTCTTGCATGGCCCTGACAGATATTTCCCTTTCCTCACTCAGTAGCTTGGCAGAAATTCTCAAAATCTTTCACTGATACCTGCAATATTGGACTGTGAACTCCCCCCACACCCCTTTTATTAACACATCTACTTCTCCTTCATCAAGGAGTTTCACAGTTAGAGAATCATCTATTTTTCTCTGTACCCCTCTCAATTTCTCTATAAATATATATACTAGTATGTGAATTGGACCCTTCCCCTAGAGCACTTTCCATTACCCATCAAGTTGTCTCTAGCCTAAACATTCCTTGTGCAAAATGAGAGCTTAGAATATTACATGTGTTCTGCTTCTACTCTGCTTGTGAGTTTTATTCAATAAATACTATTGTAGTATGACAACCTACATTGTATACTTAGTTTTATATATCTGGATATTTTAAATTTGGAAAACAGATTGATCCATCAAGGAAGTAGAAAATAAACCCACTGGAAGCCTCACATCAGACAAACTATTGGGTTGGAATGGACTGTTTCTCAGTGATGATGTTATATAGTTACAAAAGCCCCAGAGAGGCAAATTACTTAGCCAAACTAGAATGACTAGAGCCCAGGTAGCCTCAGAGAAAAGGGATACCACAACCTCCAAGTAGGTAGGATAGCTGCATAGTACATAGATCACCAAAGCCCTGAACAGGGAAGATTTCCTAGAAATCCTGGAGTAGGGAGGAGCCCAAGATGGTGGAGGAATAGGAGACCCAAATTTCACCTGGTCCCAGGAATTCAGCTAGATAACTAAAAAACCATTCTAAACACCTACTAACTCAACTGGAAAATGAAGAAAAGAATAGCAGCAACTCTATGAACAGAAAAGCAACCACTTTCTGGAAGGTAGGACGTGTGGAGAAGTGAATCTGAGGTGACATATAGGAAGACAGACTACAGAGGGGGCAGGCTCTGTCAACCGGCTACAAGCAAATGACAGAACAGTGGAGCACAAAGTCAGAACTTTTAGAAGTCTGCTCTGGTGAAAGATGTCACTGTGGTAGTTAAGAGGGTGATGGAACCCTCGCTGGGACAGTATGGTCTCAGGATCCTTGGGGTCACAGGAAGACAGGGGTGCCCAAGTACAGCAAAGCTCCCAGGAATCAGAGCAGGAAATCTGGCTGCAAACAGTGAGCCCAGGATTGGGCTCTCAGCTCAGGATTGTCATAAACTGTGATCCATGGCACAGGTGGGCCACTGCTCTTTGAGCAGGAAAACAACAAGTAGCAGAACCAGGAAGACTCCCCTTCCTGTCCCGGGGAAGACCAGTATAGGAGTGCTCCACAGAAATCTGCTGGGTTTGGAGTCTCCAAATTGGGCCATTCGACAGAGATAGAAATGCTCAGGCACAGGCCAGATGAGCACAGAGTGTGGCCAGAGACCAGGGAGACATAAGTGATTGACTGCTTTTCTCTGGGCGTGCACTGAGGAGTGGAGTCCCCAGCTCTCTGCTCCTGTATGCCCCAGGGTGAGGGATTGGGAAGCCACCATTTTCATTCTCATCCTCCAAAGCTGTGCAGAAAGCCTTCAGGGAACAAAAGCTACAGAAAGCAAACTGGAGCAGATTACTGAGCTTGGCCCCAGGAATGGTAGTGCGATTCTGCCAAGCACAAAGACATTTGAGAATCAATGCAACTGTCCCTCCCCCAAAAGATCACCAAAAACATCCAGCCAAGATCAAGTTTACCTATCAATGAGAACTGCAAAACTCCAGCACAAGGGGAATATAGCACATAGAATTCATGGCTTCTTTCCCCCATGATTCTTTAGTCATTCAAATTTAATTTTTTAAATTTAATTTTTAATTATTCTTTTCTTTTTCAACCAATTTCTTATCAATTCCTCTTTCAAAAATCTTTTAAAATTTTCTTTATTAGAGTCATATTTTAGTCCTTCCTTGTATTTAACCTTACTTTTTGAGCATGTATGTTTTTCTTTCTTTAAAATTTTGGGAAGCGTTTTCTCCTAACAGATCAAAATATACCCAAAATCTAGGGTTTGGCTCTGTTCTATTCACCAGCCTGATCATATTCTTTTTGTTTGTTTCCTTTTTCTTTTTTCTTTTCACTCCAGTTTCAGGTCTCTTCTTATTTGTTTAGTCTATATTTCTTTGGTGATTCATTTAGTGTATATTTATATTTAATATATATTTATATTTATATAAGCATATATATACTTATATGTAAGTATCTTTATAATATATTTCTTATTATATTATAATTATATTACACTAATATTTATTATATTCCATTTCTTCTGATTTATCTAGTGTATGTATAGTGTATATATCAAAACTTTTAGCATTTTGTTCTCTCATTCATCTGTTCTCTCAACAAAATGACAAAATGGAAAAACTCACCTCAAAAAAAAAAAAAAACAAGAGGCAGTACTGACTGCTAGGGACCTAATCAATATGGACATTAGTAAGATGTCAGAACTAGAGTTCAGAGTAATGATTATAAAGATACTAACTGGACTTGAAAAACACAGAAGATACTACAGCATCCCTTTCTGGAGATATAAAATCTAACCAAGTCAAAATTAAAAGGGATATTAATGAGGTACAATAAAAAATGGAGGCTCTAACTGCTAGGATAAATGAGGCAGAAAACAGAATTAGTGAAATAAAAGACCAAAAGATGGAGAATAAAGAAGCTGAGAAAAAGAGAGAGAAACAATTTCTAGATCATGAGGGGAGAATCTGAGAGATAAGTGATACCATAAAGCAAAACAATATTAGAATAATTGGGATCCCAGAAGAAGAAGGGGGGGAAGGTATATTGGAACAAATTATAGCAGAGAACTTCCCTAATTTGGGGAAGAAAACAAGCATCAAAATGCAGGAGGCACGGAGAACCCCCCTCAAAAACAACAACAAAAAAACACGTCAATGCCCTGACATCTAATAGTAAAACTTAACAAATCTCAGAGACAAAGAGGAAATCCTGACAGCAGATTGGAACAAGAGGTCTAACCTACAATGGTAGAAATATTAGATTGGCAGCAGACCCATATCCACAGAGATGTGCCAGGCCAGAAAGGACTGGCATGATATATTCTGGGTACTAAATGAGAAAAATATGCAGCCAAGAACACTTTATCCAGATAGGCTGCCACTGAAAACAAGATGAGATAAAAAGCTTCCAAGACAAACAAACTGAAAGAACTTCCAATCACCAAACCAGCCCTACAAAACATATTAAAAGGGGTCCACTAAGTAAAGAGAGAACTCAAAACTAACATAGACCAGAAAGGAGCAGAGACAATATACAGTAACAGTCACATTACAGGCAATACAATGGCACTAAATTCATAGTTTTCAATAGTTACCCTGAATGTAAATGGGTAAAATGCCCCAAAAGACTCAGGGTATCAGATTGGATAAAAAAGTAACACCCATTGATAGGCTGTCTGCAAGAGACCCATTTTAGACCCAAAGACAACTCCAGATTTAAAGTGAGGGATGGAGAACATTTATTATGCTAATGGACATCAAAAGAAAGCTGGGGTGGCAATCCTTACATTAGACAAATTTGATTTTAAACCAAAAACTGCAATAAGAGATGAGGAAGGACACTATATCATACATAAGGGTCTATCCAACAAGATCTAAAAATTATAAATATTTATACCACTAACAATGGGAGCAACCAATTATATAAACCAATTAATAATAAAATAAAAGAAAGAAACACATCAACATAATACAATAATAGTAGGGGACTTTAAAACCCCCCTCACTGAAACGGACAGATCATCTAATCAAAAGAGTAACAAGGAAATAAGGGTTTTAAATGACACACTGGATCAGATGGACTTCACAGATATATTCAGAACATTCCATCTGAAAGCCAAAGAATACACATTCTTTTCTAGTGCACATGGAACATTCTCCAGAATAGATCACATCCTGGGTCACAAATCAGCTCTCAACTGGTACCAAAAGATTGGGATCATTCCCTGCATATTTTCAGACTACAATACTTTGAAACTCGAACTCAATCAAAACAGGAAAGTTGGAAAGAACGCAGATCCATGGAGGCTAGAGAGCATCCTAATAAAGAATGAATGGGTCAATCTGAAATTGAAGAATTTCAAAATTCATGGAAACAAAGGAAAATGAAAATACAGCTGTTCCGAACCTTTGGGATGCAGCAAAAGAAGTCCTAAGAGGGAAATACATAGCCATCCGAGCCTCTCTCAAAAAAGCAGAAAAAAAATTTTGGGGGGTGTTTTTTTGTTTGTTTGTTTGTTATTCGTTTATTTGTTTATTTACAGCATAACAGTGTTCATTGTTTTGGCATCACACCCAGTGCTCCATGAAGTAGGTGTCCTCCCTATTACCCACCACCTGGTTCCTCAACCTCCCCCCCACCCCGCCCCTTCAAAACCCTCTGGTTATTTTTCAGAGTCCATAGTCTCTCATGGTTCATTTCCCCTTCCAGTTTCCCTCAACTCCCTCTCCTCTCCATCTCCCCATGTTTTGGGGGTGTTTTTTAAGATTTTATTTATTCATTTGACAGAGATCACAAGTAGGCGGGGGGGGGAGTGGGAAGCAGACTCCCCACCAAGCAGAGAGCCCAATGTGGGGCTCGATTCCAGGACCCTGAGATCATGACCTGAGCCGAAGGCAGAGGCTTAACCCACTGAGCCACCCAGGTGCCCCATGAACAAAGTTGTTGTAAACATTTTTGTACAAGTCCTTTTCAGACATGGCTAAATACCTAAGAGTAGAATTACTGACTCACAAGGTAGGTAGGTACTTAATTCTGTAAGAAATTGCCAGAACTTTTCCCAGAGTGGCTCTACCATTTTACACTCCACATCCCTATCTGTGCTCCGTGGTCTAGTCGCATCTTATTATAGTGAGCCCCTTTACGCTGTAGTGAAGTCCAATTTATCAACAACAGAAACAAGTTGGAAGCTTAAGATGCTACATACAGACTCACCATACGACACAGTGGCTTCCCCCAGCAAATAATTTACCCAAGAGAAAAGAATATATATGTCCACACAAAGGCCTAAAGGAGCTAGACAAAGAACAGCTAAAAAAGCCTAAACCCAGCAGGATAAGAGAAACCATAAAGATCAGAGCAGAAATTAATGAAATAGAAACCAAAAGAACAGAAAGATCATGAAACAAGGAGCTGGTTCTTTGAAAGAATTAATAAGACTGATAAACTCCTGGCCAGAATTACCAAAAAGAAAAGGGAATAAATAAATAAAATCATGAATGAAAGAGGAGAGATCACAATCAACACCGAAGAAATACAAACAATTATAAGAACACATTATTAGAAATATATGCCAACAAATTAGACAATCTGGAAGAAATGGATGCATTCTTAGAGAGTACAAACTACCAAGACTGAACCAGAAAGAAATAGAAAACCTAAACAGATCTATAACAAGCAAGGAAATTGAAGCAGTCATCAAAATTCTCCCTACAAACAAGAGCCCACAGCCAGATGGCTTCCCAGGGGAATTCTACCAAACATTTAAAGAAGAATACCTATTCTCTCTCTCCAAAAAAATAGAAATGGAAGGAAAACTTTGAAACTCATTTTATGAGGCCAGCATGCTTGATCAGAAAGCCAGAAAAAGACCCCACCAAAAAGGAGAATTACAGACCAATAACCCTGATGAACATGATGCAAAAATTCTCACCAAATACTAGCCAATAGAATCCTTCAGTACATTAAAAGGATTATTGACCATAACCAAGTGGGATTTATCCCTGGGCTGCAAAGTTGTTTCAATATCCCGCAAATCAATCAATGTGATACAATACTTTAAGAAAGGGCAAGAACCATATGATTCTCTCAATAAATGCAGAAAAAGCATTTGAAAAAGTACAGCATCATTTCCTGATTAAACTCTCCACAGTGTAGGGATAGAGGGAACATAACTCAATATCATAAAATCCATCTATGAAAAACACACAGCAGATATCATTCTCAATGGGGGAAAACTGAGAGCCTTTACCCTAAGGTCAGGAACATGGCAGGGATGTCTACTATCACCACTGCTGGACTAGAAGTCCTTGCCTCAGCAATCAGACAAAAAGAAATAAAAAGCATCCAAATCGGCAAAAGGAAGTCAAACTCTCACTCTTTGCAGATGATATATATGTCATGTCACTCTTGGGTTCTTTCTTCTTTAATAGAACCCCCCCTTAATATTTCTTGTAGTGCTGACTTGGTGGTCAACATATTCTTTTAAACCTTGCCAGTCTTGGAAGCTCTTTCTCTCTCCAGGTGGAAAGAACCGAGATGCCCTTCGACAGACGAATGGATAAAGAAGATATGGTTCATATATGCAATGGAATATTATGCCTCCATCAGAAAGGATGAATACCCAACTTTTGTATCAACATGGATGGGACTGGAGGAGATTATGCTGAATGAAATAAGTCAAGCAGAGACAGTCAATTATCATATGGTTTTACTTACTTGTGGAACATAAGTAATAACATGGAGGACATTAGGCAAAGGAATGAAAAAGTGAATTGAGGGAAATCAGAGGAGGAGAGGAACCATGAGAGACTATGGACTCTGAGAAACAAACTGAGGGTTTTGGAAGGGAGGGGGTGAGGGGACAGGTGAACCTGGTTGTGAGTATTAAGGAGGGCAGATACTGCATGGAGCACTAGGTGTGGTGCATAAAGAATGAATCTTGGAACACTGAAAAAATAAAATTTTAAAAATAAATAAATAATAAATATATGCGTGATATCATAAAAATAAAGACAATTATCATATGATCTTACTGATATGTAGAATTTGAAAAACAAGGCAGAGGATCATAGGCAAAGGGAGGAAAAATGAAACAAGAAGAAACCAGAGAGGGAGACAAACCATAAGAGACTCTTGATTTTGGGAAACAAACTGAGGGTTGCTGGAGTGGATGGGCATCGGAGGGATGGAGTGGCTGTGTGATGGGCACTGGGGAAGAGTATGTGCTATGATAAGCAGTGTAAATTGTGTAAGACTGATGAATCAAAGACATGTACCCCTGCAACAAATAATATATTTTATGTTAATAATATTTTTTTAAAAAAGAAATCTGGAGATTTGCTACAAAAGAAAAATCTGCAGCAATAAGCTTATAACTAGGCAGTTACAGCATCTTATTTACTCAAGGAAAGTTAAAGAGGCTGGGTCAGAAAAGCCTAGAGAAATTGTGACTGAAAGTTAACAGGTCAATATTAAAGCCTAAAAAGGACTTAAGAAAATTGGATGGATAAGAGATTTTATGGTTGGAATCTCTTGCAACAGAGGGAGGAAAACCACTATCAGGCTGATACAAAATTTGAAATGATCTTAACAGTTACACAAGTAGGACAAACTGAGATGGAGCCCTGTCCATTCTGTCTCTCCAGAGAGTGAGACATCAAGCATTCTAAATGTACTACTCAATATTACATTGTATGTAAAAAGGAATTAACATAGCAGGACTGAGATTTTTATCCTTAAATAGGCCTATTACAAAGTTGGCCCATGGCTGGCATCTAGGAAGTTGCCAGGGTTCCTACTATCCCTAGCAGGATAGTAGGATAGGTCATTGTGCCCAAACTGCACAAATAATGTGGTTCATGCTGAACACCTGCTTTCCTCATGGGAATGTGGATTTTTGGTACATGGTAGGAACCGGATGTCTGTATGACCTGCCACCAGTAAAAAACCTGGGTACTAAGTTTCTAATGAGCTTACCTGGTAGACATCATTTCATGTACTGTCAGAAAGAGAGGACTCTTGGATGCTTATACCCAGTGTCTTCTAAACTTTGCTCCATATACCTTTTCCCTTTGCTGATTTTGCTTCTTATCCTTTTGCTATAATATCATGATAATGACTATGTGCTGAGTCCATTAAGTAAAACTAGTAAATCACTGTACCTAGTTCTTGGGAACCTCCAACACAGTTGTCATCAGAAGTGGGATTCACTAAAATGGCCCCTGGACTCACTAAAATATGATGAAAGCACTGTTTGGGGAAAGGAGCTATGAAAGGTTGGGATGGAATACAATGAACTTTGGGTGGCTGTGGAGTCACTATGTTACGAAATAGCAGCTGAGAGGTAAAAGTTACCTACGGAATTTGAAAATGATATATTCAGCCCCAAGAAAATTGGTCTGCTGGATCCCCTGGCTGCTTTTCTGGTGAAATGAGGGGAAAAGATGCAGCCTAGGTGATATCTCGGATTCTTGTTCTCCCTACCAAGTGGAAAGATAAAGCACCTAAAAATACCCAAATGTGGGCTTTGGATGTACCAAAGGCTATAAAAACTAGTTTGTAGTTACTCTTTCTTCCAGGTAGAAGAGGAAAAGTTTAAATCAGTTCCTAGTGCCAGAACAAAGCTTTAAATAAATCAAAGGGGGAAAAAGGTGGAGGTGAGGGTTAAAGGGGGATAATGTTGGGTGGGGAAAACTCTAGTCTTTTCTTCACCTAGATCTGCTACTGCTATAGCATCGCTCTCTTCTTGAATTCCAGCTAGGCTCTCCCTGCAGCTCTAATGTTAACCTTATAAATGCTAAATGTATTGCTAGCATGGATTTGCAATAAGTAAAAAGAATTTTTTAAATGGCTTTGTATTTTGTAACTACTTCATCTGGATATATGACAAAAATTGATGTGAAATGCTGTATGTTTTAATTTCATAAAAGCTAGAGGGATCATCCTAATCAGGGGAAGCTACAAAGAATAAGTATTAATGGGATTTTGCTGCCAAGGGTGACTTGGAATTTAAATTCTTTGGATATTCCAAATGAAACAATGGGGCACTGGGTGGTTCAGTTAAGAATCTGTCTTGGGCTAAGGTCCTAATCCTGGTGTCCTGGGATCCAGGCCATCATCAGGTTCCTCATTCAGTGGGGAGTCTTCTCCAGATATCCCTGCTTATCCTCTCTCTCTCTCAAATAAAGAAAACCTTAAAAAAAAAAAAAAAAGGCCAACACAACATGAACTGTTAGCAATTTCCAGACATTCTAGTATATTGAAGACAGTGGTCAACACTGAAGAAGTATGCTTATTTTCTAGGCACATCTCATTAAAGATAATTTTAAATGAAAACACAATCCAGGGCCCTGTTGTTCAAATAAATTTTGGGAAGGGGATCATTATTTGGACAATACCAAAAATAAATACTCTACATACTTCACAAGAAAATTTATTAGCTCTGCAGGCCCCAACCACAAAGGACTTTCTTCCTTAAGTACTGAAGACATCACATCTATACCTTAGTGACTCTTCAAAGCATCTGTATCAACATAACTAATTTTAAAAGGAAGCTCTTACATCAAGAAGCTATGGAAAAATTGCAGGCATCACAAAAACAAGTTTTAACTATATCTGCCATATTCTTTAGACTCACCAGATTATAGGTACATGACATGTAAACTAACTTTTGCTGAATGGAGATTTTGACAATACTTCAAATTATTTGTCAGTTCCTGGGATTTTGAAATTCATTCCTTTTCCCCACTGCTAACTATCAGAGGCTCTTGGCCTATTATTGGGCCTTACGGGGGCAGATTTTCTCACTTTTCAAACAAACGTTCCTGTCCCCATAATGGATCTTGTCTAAACCAGTTTCATAAGGTGGTACAAGCCCAGAAAATTCTCTTGAAAAAGGAACTGACTTACATCCAATCAAGGGCCAATCCTTGTCCTTAGGACCTTGGTCAAATTAATAAAATATGTCTGTGTACTGGACACCAAACCATTGACTTAGTAAGACGCTTGCCTACAAGATATGCCACCTGACAAGAAAGTATGATTCCAAGAGTTTCTCTCAAAAGTCATAAAATCTATTGAGATACTACATTTGTCCACCAGAATAACGGTGAGTTGTTAAGATTCAAAAGATTTGGACATTCTTCAAAATTAGGTGAATTTCAGGCACTTTTCATAGCCACAGAGCACACTCTTAGATTGAATTATACTTTTGTGAACACTCATGAGCCATTGCTAATGGCCCAGTTACATGGCCAGGCTATTAGGCCACCCAGGACAAAACTATTAAATACAGATACTTTTCTGAGACACCCCCTACCCAAGGAAATAGGTAGAGCAACTTAGTAAAAAACTCAATCCTATTTTTTTAATGTGTATATGCCCACAAAAGGGAACTAAAAAAACCAAACCTGAAAGGAAAATATCTAATATAAAAAGGTCAATCAAGAATGTATGATCTTCATGTCTACTATGGTCTTGGGTCCATCTCCAATCTATCCCACCATGAAGCAACTAGATGTTTAATAGGGAATTTGTCTAAAAGACAAAGAAGTCACTGTTGCCCAGTGAGCCTATTCTACTTGCCATCTGAGCCAACCTCTTTAAAAAGAACCTCCACAATGCTTGTCAATCCAGCTTCCCGTTGTTCATAAGTTATAGGCTGCCATACCCTGCAAGAGCCTCTCTGCATTGGTTGAACTCCAGTGTACTTTGGAACTAAAGAGTGAAATAAAAGATTATTTTAATAAATATTATATTTCCATTCTTTTTTTACTCCCTACTTTGATCTCAGTATATGAACGGCAAAGCAGACTGCTCATTTAAAAGATGGACATTGTCTTTGCCTCAGATTCTTTGGCAAACATCCTCTTCTAATCCTGCAGATGACTTCTAAGGGAAAAATAGTAACTTTGGGGTCCCTGCTGAATTTATCACTCCAAAAACATGACAAGCTGGCTCATCTCCAAGAAGGAATAACAGAACTCAGTTTGTCAGGTGTGAACATGTCTGACCTTGGGAAATGTTTGGGGGGATATCAAGGGAGACAATGAATAAATTTCTCTCCTACCGAAGACACTGTACATGTATTGTACAGATAATCCAAAACAGCCTTCTTTGGCAGTCCAGAAAGTAAAGCTTATAAGGTGTGAATTTATTTATTTATGCTGGTTTTGTACCTACACCTACCCCAGGGAGGAGGGGACCCAACTAGCAGCTTTCTCCCAGGTAATACTGTAGAAATTGTTATGATCAAGACAAGGTGTCAGCCGGAGCTAATGGAATGACCTATTAGTGAGACCCCAGACCAAGAAGTAGACAGAGGAAAGAGAAATCTCTGTTATGGCATGGCCCTGGTAGTTCTCTCCATTCTCCCTTCTGGTGTTTTGGCAGAGCTGGCTCACCAAGACTGTTGAATGGAAAAATAGCTCTCACTGAATGTCACTACATTAACATTCAAAATGCCTACTCCTCCAGTAACTTCCTTTTTCTAACAAGGCCATTGCCCAAGTGGGAATCTCTCACTGTTGCGTGGTTAACTAGGTGCTCTCTAATCCCTCCTAATTCCTCTATAATTTTGTTTTCTTGGGTTTTTTTTTTGTTGTTGTTGTTTTTTATTTGACAGAGAGAAATCACAACTAGGCAGAGAGGCAGGCAGAGAGAGAGGAGGAAGCAGGCTCCCTGCGGAGCAGAGAGCCCGATGCGGGGCTCGATCCCAGGACCCTGAGATCATGACCTGAGCCGAAGGCAGAGGCTTTAACCCACTGAGCCACCCAGGCGCCCCTGTAATTTTGTAGGGTTATGTGAGGAGCAAGTCCCCCTCAGGTGCACTTTCCATGGTGAATTTGATGTACTTCCCTGCATAAATAACGACAGCTCAGGAATTTTTATACTCTTCACTGTTTCTTAGCTTGTAAAGTTTCCTCTATAAAATCTAACTAATGTCTATAACTTGGGCCACAAGTAATGTGTTTCTTGCACAAGCATTAATTGAGGAAATCATAAAGTCTCCTTTAGGGTTTTTAAAAAGGTAAATCTCCATTTGTAGTTTATTTTGTAAAAATTGGAAAGAGGCTGTAAATTGTAAGTTTTTTATTGCATAATTAAATAATCCCTTTTCTTGATACAGAATATCTTTCTTGACCATCAATCTAAATTAGCCTTCCCCGTGACTCCCTATCAGAAAGGTAGTAATATTCTCTTCATTTATTACTCTCTAAAATTATCTTGTTCGTGTATTCTCACTTGTTTTTCTGCCTGTTTTCCCCACTATAATGTAAACATCACAAGAAAAGAAAACTTATTTGTGTTATTTATCAGTAAATCCCAATTCTCAAAAGAGTACCTGGCATAGGAAGGTGAGAATATTTGTTGAATGATTGACTTTAGGGAATAAATGAATGAATAAATTTAATAGCTAATCATCTAATCTATGTGGAAAATGGATACATATTAATACACTTCCTCTTTTGTATATGTTTTTGTGCTCAGTGTTGGGGGGAGAATTGTAGAAAAAAAAAGATTTATAAAGAAGTAGGCTGGATGCATAACTCTTAAAAATAAAACACCAAGAAATGGTTTACATTTTCATATCCAAAAAGTGTAAATTTCAATGCTATAAACATTAAGAAAAGCTAATACCATATTTGATGTGAAACACTAAATTATTAACATCTATTGTGTCTGATTAAATATTTGCCACTAACTCATTCCCTAACCAAAACAAATCACTAAATGTTGCAAAGTGCAAAAAAAAATGTACTTTATTGTAATCAATACCATGTGTCTGTTCAGGTGGGATCTCCTTACTTCGCTCCCATCCACTCTCTGAAGGTTTGGGAGACTTTTCCAAAGTATTTCAGAAATTCTATTAGGATCTAAGAAGTAACCCAAAATGAAGTTTGATGAATAATATTGTGCCATGTGCTTAATAGTTTGATTTTTATTATATTTAGCAATATTCAACCTACAGCTATTAAGGGAAATTCTATAAAATCTATCAAGCTAAAACAACCTGATTCATGTGATAGCTCCCTTTTTTCCTCAGTTTAAACTAAAAAAAAAAAATTACTGATCTTTTCCTGACACACTGTGTAGATTCTAAACATCCTTGTTTTCGTTTCGACTGTTCAGTCCACCTGCAACACCTGTTCCTCATATTTCCCTGTTAAAATCCAACCCACCTATCTTTCTTAAATTAAATGCTGTTACACTTAGTCCAGCCAGGAACAACTTTTCCTTCTTTTTGATGTAACTCCTTGGTAACCTTTTACAGAATGCATCTTCTGCATTTATACTGCACTTATTTTTGCACATGTTTTGTCTGACTTACTAGAATGTTTAATGTATTGAGGGCAAGGATAATACAGCTGTCATCTTTATACTCCTCATAATATCTGGCAAAGTGCCTTGCCCAGCACAGACATTCAGCTCATATTTTCCTATTTGAACTAAACTGAATTGAAATAATCTTCCTCCTGAAGTTAGGGAACATTATATGAATTAACACTAATGGGGTGAAAAGCCATTTAAGAAGATCTTTTTTATATTCATTCTATTATCTTTTTCTGTTCTCGATGTCCTATATTCCCTATCATCCTTAGTCCATTAGTCCCCATCCAATCCTTCTTCCATTCTTCCACTTCCCAATATTACTCATTAACTGTGACTTATCAGCCTAGTAGAATGGGGCTGGCAGGAGTAGTAACTCATGGTAACACTATCACAACCCATCTATGAGATTTTTCCAAAAACTCATAGAAAGTAACTGAGACTGCCTTACTCTATCTTCATAGAGGCTACAAATTCTCTTTAAAATACTTTTGTTTAAGCCAATACTTCTACTTCCTGAGATTCAACAAATATAGTGTATCAACTTCAGCGGCAGCAACTAAATGTCCAATATTAAAACAACTTCTACGAAAAGTTATTACTTCATGTAACGGTGACAAATTATTAGCTTTCCAGCATTTTCAAAGCCTATTACACTTCATGATGTTTCCACAGAAAAACTATAGTAGTATCCCATGATCTACCATAATCCTAACATGAATATAAGAGTATCATGCTTCATTTGTTTCTATTTCTATAGTTTATAACCTGGTTAATTTCCAATTAAAGTTGAAGATAATTACTAATACTTTTTATTACTTTTATTACTTAACTACTTATTATTTAATACTTTTCTCGAATATTCATAATAATGATCAGATATAATTACAATGTGAAGTGATAAATGACAAGAACTCTACCCATAATAAGTTTGCAAAGCAACAAATAAATGTCTGTCTTCTCGAGATATTAAAAGCATACTTTTACACACAGAGAGTGAGCGCACAAGCAGATGAAGCAGCAGGCAGCGGGAGAGGGAGAAGCTGACTCCCCACTGAGCAGGGAGCCTAATGTGGGACTCGATCCCAGGACTCTGGGAACATGAGCTACACCAAAGGCAGCCACTTAACCGACTGAGCCACGCAGGCATCATTAAAAACATACTTTTGAAAATATAATCACTACAGATATTAAAATGGACCTTTTCCAAACTTCTAGCCCTTAATCACAACATTTATTACTTAATTCTTAACTAATTCATCTGGGTCTGTAATCCAAAAATATTAAAAATAGTAATGAAGCAGAGAAATGCACATTTCTAGATAATTCTTTCCTCTTCTCTGCGTGGCAATCAAAGCTAAAAATTTTATATATTAAGCTATGTATAATTAAAGAATAAGTGCCTCATGTATATTGAATTCGAATTCTCAATAATTCAAGTGAATGAAAGGAAACACTGCTATAGTTTATTCTCATTGAAAATCAACCTACCTCTTATTGACAGAACTTACTGTTTCACTGATCTATCTGGTTTGGGCTGTTTCTTGACTGGTTTGTGAAAATGTCTGTGAATCATAACAGCTTAATCAAAGAGACTCACTCACTTATACCTGTAAGATTTAATTGGATAAATCAACCAACTTAATTATTTTATGTGCATGCATATGCATATACATAAAGTGATTAAGCAAAAATGAAACGCAAAAAAAAAATTTAAGTTAGTTGTTTTATGTATTGAGGTCATGACTTGATGACGTAAGATATCCCACTCATAAGTATTTTCCTAAAGATAAATAAAAATTTTTTTCACACAAGAGTCATTTTAAAAAAGGGTCATTACATTCGGGGGTGCCTGAGTGGCTCAGTCAGTTAAGCATCTGCCTTGGGCTCAGGTCATGATCTCAGCGTCCTTCGATCAAACCCTCCAACCCCCAATCTGGCTCCCTGCTCAGCAGGGAGGCTGCTTCTCCCTCTCCCTTTATTCCTCCCCCCACTTGTGTTCTCTCTCAAATAAATAAATAAAATCTTTAACAAGAAATGGATCATGTTCAGTTTCTCACTATCTGAAAATTTAATTGCTGCTCAGGACAGGGGGATGTTGGAGTTTGGAAAGTAGCTTTGTACCATACCTAGTCCTTAGTTTAAATTTTTCACTTAAAATTTTCTATTTTCACAGCATCCAAGTCTGTCGATATTTGACACCTAAAGTTTTAAACATTTTCTATTTAAAATTAGTTTTGAAGAGTACAATATTTAAGCAAAGATACAAATCAAGGAATTTTATGATACTGAATTTAGAATACTGAATTTTGCCATTTAGGTATATAAACTGATAAAGATTAGAAAAAGAATATTTTTTAGTGTTTTACCTTTTGTCAAGTGGGCTTCCATTTGGGACATTTGAGATCTGTGATAAAAAATACTAAATTTAAATACACTAAGCATGTACAACAAATGTTTTTACTAAATTATCTAGAAATATATTCAAAACAGGCTTTTAAATATGATAATTTTATAAGATTAAAATTATAAAAGTATCAAAAATTATAAAAGGTATCCAAAAAGCTAAGAAATGATCATACCTGGCACATTACTGGTCTGTATCTCTAACCCCTCCTACAGTTAAATGTGATAAATTAATTATGAGAGAAAGTGGTGTGTACCACACTTCCAGTTTGGTCAGTGAAAACTGACTCACATTTGGTTTTCTATCTTCTTTTCTAGTAGCTGAATTTCTATGCCCAATGTGGCCCAGAAAGTCAATGTCAGATGGCAAAACCTCCATATGCCAGGATACCTGAATGACCGTGTAGAGCAAGACTCCCTAACACAAACACAGAACCTAAACTTCCTGGAAATATTTACAGGAAATAATTTTCTATTGTATGTGAGCCATTACACATTCTGGGCCTATATGTGACAAGAGTTAGCCTATATATTAAGTCATATAACACCATGGGTTTTCATATGGACTATGTAGATAACTCGACATAACTCAAGGAAGATAAAACCTAACATTCACATAGTGCTTCATGATTTTCAAAAGCATTTTATAAACATTATCTTATTTTACTCTACCATGTTTATAAAGTATTATCAACCTCCTATAACTAAGGGTTTTAGCTCCTGACACATAGAAATGATAAGAGGTCTTACCCTAACCTCTAATTTTAAAAAACTCCTATTCCAATAAGCAACTTTAAAAACAGATACGAAAACAAAGAAGAACTACTTCTCACATATGTCATTAAGATACACATATGACAGACTTTTTGTGTAATGTAACGTAATGTCCAGTGGTAGGACTTCTAAATATTTTTCTTTCGCTCTTTTTAAATTTAAGTCACCAGTAGCACAGGGTGATAACCTAGTTTCCCTATGAAGCCAGGTCCAAGAGCACTGGGAGCATACCACCTCGTTTGAGAAAACCCTCTCTTGATATTAGAAATATCACAACTCCACAGCCAAACGAGGCATTGTAATGCCTACGACAGCTATACTGGCAAAAAAAATGAAATGTATTTATAGTTATAATATATAGACCTTATAATATATAGATATTATATATATAATATAATATATAGAATATATATAATATAATATATAGACCTTATAATATATAGACCTTATGAATTATAGGATCAGTACAAAGCAGTTCTTTTCTTTCTGACCACTGAAGACCAAACTGCTTAACTTAGCATTCAATTCAATGGTTTTCACAATCAATCTACTTGCAGGTAGTCCCTAAAATAGCTCCCGGTGATCCCTGTTTCATGGCATTCATGCCTGCTGTATTTCCCTCTGTTGTGTTTGGGCTGGCCCTGGTGACTACTTCCACCTCTAATGAAATGGCAAAAGTGATAGGATATCACTTCTGAGGGTAGATTCTAGCTTCCTCCCTCCCTCCCAGCTGCTTTCCCTCCTTTTCTCCCTGTTTCTGCCCTTGCTTCCATGTTGTAAGTGGCTTTATGGAAAGGCCTTCCTGGCAAGGAACTGATATCTCCAAGCAATATCCAGCAAATATCTGAGGCCCAACAAGAGTTATATGAGTATATACTGAGCCCAGAAGTATATCCTCCTCCAGTTAGGTGTGGAGACAAATGAAGCCAAGGCCAACATTGACATTGAAAATCTGATTTTATGACTTTAACTACTGCCCAACTCTTGTTTTTCTTTAACAATTATAGTTCTGTGACTCAGATAGGATTAGATTCTTCACCAGACTCTAGAACACCCACCCAGGACCTCAATTTTTGCATATTTTTTAAGCCTTTGCTTTCACTTCTGGCTGATTGATTGAGGATCCACTGGTGAGTTCAACTCCTAAACCACTGTTTCATGCACATGTCCACTGAAGCTAGTAGGGACAGATTTTTATTCTTAAGATTCTGAGTATATTCCAGAATCTGGTTAGAGTCTCAGATAAATGGAGGCTGGATTAGATTTCCAGGCTTTTCTATTTGTAAGAGGCTAATCTCTAAAGAATATAAGCTATGCTTGAGTCCTAGGTTTTCTGTCTAAGTATAAAGGTACCATTAGTTAAGAACATGGGAGCTTCTCAATTGACTGAAAACCTTTGAAACCTCTCTCTTCCCATTACTAATGCTTCTACTTCCTCTTTTTATCACCTTCAATCTCTAGTAAGGTTCTCTTGAATCCTTTGGTATGTCCCTCCTTAAACACCAATCTCACTCATCCTTCTGCCTACCCTGCCAGACTTTCCCTTTACCACTTGAGCCCCTCAGTTCTCTATAGTCACTTAAACATTAAACCCCTATACTCCCTATGAAGAGACCTCAAGAGACAGCCCCAAAAGCAACCATTTCAGGCTGAAAAGAGAAAGATGCTATTTGAAAAAAGTTTTCTTTTTGAAAAAAAATTAGTATTCTGTTCACTTGATGAGGCAGATAGCCACTAGACATCTTCTTGGTCACTTACCTAAAACTTAGTCCACACCTCCTTGAGATTACATATCAGGTGCCTGAGTGGCTCAGTGGATTAAGCCTCTGCCTTCGGCTAATGTCATGATCTCAGGGTCCTGGGTCCCACATTGGGCTCTGTGCTCAGCAGGGAGCCTGCTTCCCCCTCCCCCTCTGCCTCTCTGCCTACTTGTGATCTCTCTTTCTCTGTCAAATAAATAAATAAAATCTTTAAAAATAGAAAAAAAAATCAAAGCAAAAGAAGTCTCCTCCAGAAATATTGACAAACATGTAACCTCAGCTTGTGCACAATTCAAATAAAACACAATTCAAATAAATTCAACACAATTCAAATAAAAATATAAAGTGGAAAAAAGATGAGAGCTAACTCTTCTATGTAAACTAGTTGATTTTGTATTACAATGTTTTTCTGGTTCGAGGCTAAAATTTTAGAATGAAAACATTCAGATCTCTTTTTGCATCTGTTTCTGTTTGCTTATATGTGTGTGTGTACTATATATGTGTGTTCGTTTTTCCTCCAAATGATATCACCAAATTACTTGACAAAATCTCTTAAAGGAGTTATATCCAAATTGGCTTAGAGAGGAATGAGTGCTATTATAAACTAAATATTTCTAAGACAACTCCCCAAAATACGGAAACTAACGCAAATTATTTGATGGGTTTTTTTTTCCCCTTTTTATTAATTTTTTCAGCGTAACAGTATTCATTCTTTTTGCACAACACCCAGTGCTCCATGCAAAACGTGCCCTCCCCATCACCCACCACCTGTTCCCCCAACCTCCCACCCCTGACCCTTCAAAACCCTCAGGTTGTTTTTCAGAGTCCATAGTCTCTTATGGTTCGCCTCCCCTCCCCAATGTCCATAGCCCGCTCCCCCTCTCCCAATCCCACCTCCCCCCAGCAACCCCCAGTTTGTTTTGTGAGATTAAGAGTCATTTATGGTTTGTCTCCCTCCCAATCCCATCTTGTTTCATTTATTCTTCTCCTATCCCCCTACCCCCCCATGTTGCTTCTCCATGTCCTCATTTGATGGGTTTTTTTTAGATTCATATAATCTGGAAGATAAATTGGTAAATAAAGCTAGTTTTAAAATCGTGGCTACAATAAAAGCAGGCACATATTCAGAGATGTCAGCTTTCATACATGCAGACATACAATTTTTTCTGCCTAAGTTCACTAGTCAAACAAGCTTATGTTATAGCTGCTGCATGTTTACAATATAAACTATAAATTTAACTTAAAAATAAAATGTAGAATAAAAATGGATTGCTTCAAAGTCACAGTATACAAAATTGATGCACAAAAGTCTACTGCATTGCTATATACTAATCATGAAGTGGCAGAAAGAGAAATCAAGGAATCAATCTGTTTACAATTGCATCAAAAACAAGATACCTAGGAATAAATGTAACCATGCGGGTAAAAGATCTGTATTCTGAAAATTATAAAAAACTTATGAAAGAAATTGAGGAACACCAAAAGAAATGGGAAAACATTCCATGCTTATGGATTGGAAGAACAAATACTGTTAAAATGTGTATGCCATCCAAAGCAATCTATACATTCAACATAATCCCTACGAAAATACCATCAGAATTTTTCAGAGCGCTGGAACAAAGAATCCTAAAATCTGTAAAATCTGAAAAGACCCCGAATAGCTAGAGGGATGTTGAAAAAGAAAACCAAAGCTGGTGGCATCACAATGCCACACTTCAAGCTCTAGTACAAAGCTGTGATCATCAAGACAATATGGTACTGGCACAGAAACAGACACATAGATCAATGGACCAAAATAGAGAACCTAGAAATGGATCATCAACTCTACAGTCAGCTAATCTTTGACAAAGCAGAAAGAATACCCAATGGAAAAAAGACAGTCTCTTTAAAAAATGGTGCTGGGAAAATTGGACAGGCACATGCAGAAGAATGAAATAGGACCATTTCCTTACACCGTACTAAAAAATAAATTCAAAATGGATGAAAGACCTAAATGAGAGAGAGGAAATCATCAAAATCCTAGGAAAGAACACAGCTAGCAACTTTTCTGACCTCAGCCACAGAAACTTCTTGCTAAACACCTCTCCAAAGGCAAGGGGGAAAAAAGGAAAAATGAACTGTTGGGACTTCATCAGGATAAAAAGTCTCCACACAGAGAAGGAAAAAACAAACAAAACTAAAGGTAACCTATGGAATGGGAGGAGATATTCACACATGACATATCAGGTAAAGGGCTTATCAAACTCAACACCCAAAAAACAAATAATCCAGTCAAGAAATGGGTAGAAGACATGAATGGACATTCCTCCAAAGAAGAAACACAAATGGCTAACAGACACATGAAAAAATACTCGATATCACTCAGCATCAGGGAAATACAAATCAAAATCACAATGAAACCACTTCACACCAGTCAGAATGGCTAAAGGAAACAACTCAGGAAGCAATCAGATGTTGGTCAGGATGTGGAGAAAGGGGAATCCTCTTACACTGTTAGTAGGAATGCAAACTCGTGCAGCCACTCTGGGAAACAGTTTTTGAGGAGGTTCCTCAAAAATTGGTTCCTCAAAACCAGAATTACCCTACAAACCAGCAATTACACTACTAGATATTTATCCAAAGGATACAAACATAGTGATCCAAAGAGGCACATGCACCCAAAAGTTTATAGCAGCAATGTCCACAATAATCAAACTATGGAAAGAGCCCAGATATGCATTGACAGATGAATGGGTAAAGAAGATATGGGGTGTGTGTGTTGTGTGTGTGTGTGTACACAACATTTTATATATGTGTGTGTACACACACACACACAACACACACACACACACACACACACACACACACACACACACACACTGGAATATTATTCAGCCATCAAAAAGAATGAAATCTTGCTATTTGCAATAATGTGGATGGCACTAGAGGATATTAGGTAAAGCAAAATAAGTCAGAAAAAGACAAATACCATATGATTTCACTCATATGTGGAATTTAAGAAACAAAAAAGAGGAACATAGAGGAAGGGAAGGAAAAATAATACAAGATAAAAACAGAGGGAGGCAAATCATGAGACTCTTACCTATATGGAAAAAAACTGAGGGTTGCTGGAGGGGAGATGTGAGAGGGGATAGGGTAGTTGAACATTAAGGAGGGCACTTGATGTAATGAGTACTGGGTGCTATATGCAACTGATGAATCACTAAATTCTACCCTAAAACTAATAATACACCATATGTCAAGTAAATTGAATTTAAATTTAAAAAATGAATTTCTTCATACATGCCAAACACAGCAGCTTAAAAAAAAAAAAAGAGGAATGAACCATGTTTAATTGTTTAGATCCTTTGCACCTGTGATATATTTGATACTTACCTGATTTGTTAGCAAGAAAAATAGTAAAATGAGGACTAGCTTTAACTTCTGATATAATTTTCATGAGCAATTCAAGCACAATAGTTAAGAATAATTAAATAGATATAAATGTAATAAAAGTTTAAAAGTAAACTTTTCAACAATAATTATATTTCATAATATAGCTACTTAAAAAGTTTTAAAAATATTTTTGGTAACATGAAACTTTAAAAAGCTATACTAAGTTGAATAATAGTCATTGATGAGCTAGATCATTTCCAAATAAGATAAAATATTGAAACATTAATTGCCAAACACAAATTTATTGACCTTTGGCATCTTGTTTTTATACAGTATAAAGCATCTATATATATTTTGGCCTTTTAACAAACATGATGATTGGTACAATGAAAAAGATATTTTTCTCTAGAAAACTGTGAAACGATGCGTTCATAAATTTTCTAGGGAATGATAGCATGTGGCTGACAGTTCACAATTGCTCACTTTTTAGTATGTTTTTTTAAAAAAAAAAAAAAAAAGGCTTGGGGCGCCTGGGTGGCTCAGTCAGTTAAGCATCTGCCTTCGGCTCAGGTCATGATTCCAGAGTTCTGGGATCAAGTCCCACATCGAGCTCTTTGCTCAGCGCGGGGAGCCTGCTTCTCTCTCTGCCACTGCCTACCACTCTGCCTGTTTGTGCGCTCTCCCTCTCTCCCTCCCTCTCTGACAAATAAATAAAATCTTTAAAAAAAAAAAAAAGGCCACTAATGGTTTAAAATCCTTCAATGCATGTAAATGAAGCTACCAAGAATAAAGGTAAAGGAAAAAAAGGCCTATATGAATCTATATGTAAGGAAAACAATGTGTTGTTATTGGTTGGTTTTTTTTTTTTTTTGTTTTTTTTTCATAAGGAAAGGTATAAAGGACAGTTTTTTTGTTGAGGAAAAAAACAGAATAATTTTCTCCAGAAGTAGGACAGTTAGCTGTTCCAGAGAAAAACAGAAAAGAGTAATACAAAAGTTGAATGGATTTTTAAAAGAAAAAGTGGTGCAAAGGGAATCTTAGAAAGGGAAATTTATGTATGACCAAGCTAGGTAATATTGGAATGGATTTATATGTTTTTTTAGGGAGCATTAATATCAAAAGTACATTGGTACAAAACTAGGATTCTATTTTGTCCCTGTTGAAAGGACAATTTTCTTGGACTGATGATCTTCTCTTGATAAGAGATTATGAAAGGTTTTTCTTTATCTCTTCAGCAATCTGCCTAAAAAACAATAATCCATGTTGTATCAAAATAATTTCCTGTACTTCATATTGTCCTTATCAAGTATTGAATCGCTTAAGAAAATCAACCCTCAATATTAAAAAGCTAAGGATTTTTTTTAACAATCATGTAGCCTTCTATATTTACCTTTGAAATATTTTATTGTTACATTTGTTAAATAACTAAATAAACTGTGATCCGATTTTATCAAGTATTCAGACCTTTTAATGTTTAACAACAGCCCCAAATCAAATGCTAAATGAGGTCTTTTGACCTCAAACTATCTTTAAAATTTCCCAGGGAGTCCCTGGAAAATCTCAAAAGGATGTCTTTCACCTTGTAAAAGAGAGAAGTTTAATTATATTTATGCAGTACATTAAACCATGTGGAAAATATTGTCAAATAAGTGAAGATAAACCATCATAAGTTATGTATGCATGGCTACATGTTACTAATATAAGTATTCCAGAAATTGTCTGAAGTTCTTGAAAATTTTCAGTACCTTCATTGTCTGCTTATTATGTTAAAATGTTTTATGTCATAGAAATAACCAAATATCCTTGTCAATTCCACTGCAATGAATTCTCATCAGATTTTTATCTTGACCATTTTGTCATTTATCTTTCACAGACAGTTATTGTTTTATTTTGATTCTTTTCTGAAAGTGTTTATAATCAGCTACGGGTGAAAATGCACCATGATGGTACCACTTGAATGACTTTGAGACCATGCCACTGAACTGATAAGAATTTCAGTACCTAATAAAGAAACTAATGGATTCATAAAACTGCTAACACAAGATCAAGTAGAAAAGAACTGAATTAATTAGAAAGGACTGAATAAACTGATGAGGATGATTAATTTTTTCGATGACCCTTTGAAACATAGCTGCTTCCTGATTTTTTTTCCAGATAGGAAATATTCTTCTCTATTGTCTTAAGCTATCTATAACTTGCAGCAATTTGATAAAGTATACTTTGGGAACAAAGATTAAACAATTACTTTTTCTCTCTAATCTGAACCCTCTAAATTTGGAAACTCTTTAGTATTCTTATTTCCATGGCAATATAGTTATTTGCATAAGTAAAATAAGAATCTGTTCTCTTTGAAACAGAACACAATTGGAAACATTGGTTATATTACCAAGAATTTGACTAGAGGGTCACACTTGAGAATGATGTATAAAATCAGATATGGCCAGGCTGCCGTAAGGAACTAAGATTGATTTTATGGAGCCAATAAAGCCTCCTCAAAAATCTGCCCAGTATCTTTCTTATATGGTTTCTGACCATACAGATGAGCAAGGAAAGCCACTTCCTGGCAGGCTCAGGAATCTCAGGATATCTTGGAGACCTCTAGAAAAGAGGAATTCATCCAAGTCTATAGATATTGCCTCAGAAGCCTGATTGAGAATCCTTGGCTCGGCTTCCTAGCCTCAAGAGGTTTCTAAAAGTCCAATCTGCAATTTCTTATGAAAAATTCCAGCAAAGCAAACACAAATGACCTATGTGGTCAGTTACTATTCTTGCTGCACTTGTATAAATGATCAAGTAAATTTTAATGAGATGATTTATATTGCAAATGAATTTTTCTTACTTTAACTTTGCTAGAACCGGTAAGGATCATAGATAAATTATGTTTAAATGAAAAACATACCATTGTGGGTGCTTAATTCTATTCCTAGTCATTGTTTTTAAATCTTTATTATCCACCTATGAACTACACTAAATCCAGAACTCTAGTTTCCTCTACCTGGCTACAACTTTTCAAGTTAATGTTTCAATTTTTCTGCTTTTGACTTGAAATCACTGAGAACAAGAACTGCCCTTTCCCTGAAGGTCTCCAAGCTGAAGCTAGAAGACTTGGCATAAACTACAAGAAGATCACCATGACAGATTCATGACAGATCATGAATGGGCAGCCGTATTGCCTGCTGATGTGTGGGCCTCTTAGAAAGTTCACTGGAATACCCAGTGTCATCTCCACAGATATTCAAATCACACCAAGAAATCCACTGCAGGATTATATTTCTGTCCTCACTCCATCATCTAACCCAATATCTAGAAATCTTGACTGGCCTCCCTCTAGATTCAGAAACTGAGTTTTTAACTATTTATCTTTTTTTTGCTTTCATAGAAACTTTTGCCATTACATGCTTGACTTCTAGCACCATCAAGCAAATGGCCTCTACCACCAAGTCCCAACAGATGATTCAGCTAGTCCGTAATGAACAAAAAGTGACCAAATAAGAAATGAACTTATTGGGCACCTGAGTGGCTCAGTGGGTTAAGCCGCTGCCTTCGGCTCAGGTCATGGTCTCAGGGTCCTGGGATCGAGTCCTGCATCAGGCTCTCTGCTCAGCGGCAAGCCTGCTTCCCTCTCTCTCTCTCTCTCTGCCTGCCTCTCTGTCTGCTTGTGATCTCTCTCTGTCGAATAAATAAATAAAATCTTTAAAAAAAAAAAAAGAGGAGGAGTCAAGATGGCGGAGAAGTAGCAGGCTGAGACTACATCAGGTAGCAGGAGATCAGCTCGATAGCTTATCTAAACATTGCAAACACCTACAAATCCAACGGGAGAGCGAAGAGAAGAAGAACAGCAACTCTAGAAACAGAAAATCAACCACTTTCTGAAAGGTAGGACTGGCGGAGAAGTGAATCTAAAACGACGGGAAGATAGACCGCGGGGGGAGGGGCCGGCTCCCGGCAAGCGGCGGAGCAACGGAGCACAAAATCAGGACTTTTAAAAGTCTGTTCCACTGAGGGACACTGCTCCAGGGGCTAAACCGGGGTGAAGCCCACGCGGGGCCAGCGTGGCCCCAGGCCCCGCAGGGTCACAGAAGGATCGGGGGTGTCAGAGTGTCGCAGAGCTCGCAGGTATTAGAACAGAGAAGCCGGCTACAGAGACAGAGCCGAGGACTGAACTCTCAGCTCGGGGTTACCTTGAACTGGTCGCGGGCTGGGTGAGCTCGGAGCGCGGCTAGAGGCTGGGGATACGGGAGTGATTGGGTGCTGCCCTCTGGGGGCGCACTGAGGAGTGGGGCCCCGGGCTCTCAGCTCCTCCGGGCCGGAGACTGGGAGGACGCCATTTTCATTCCCGTCCTCCGGAACTCTATGGAGAGCGTTCAGGGAACAGAAGCTCCCAAAAGCGAACCCGAGCCGATTACTTAGTCCGGCCGCCGGTAAGGGCGGTGCAATCCCGCCTCGGGCAAAGACACTTGAGAGTCACTACAACAGGCCCCTCCCCCAGAAGATCAACAAAATATCCAGCCAGGACGAAGTTCATCTATCAAGGAGAAAGCAGGTTCAATTCCTAAGACAGCAGAGCAATTCCAGAGGAGGAGAAAGCAAAGCACGGAACTCATGGCTTTCTCCCCATGACTCTTTAGTCTTGCAGCTACTTCAATTTTTTTTTTCTTTTTTCAATTTTTTTTCTTTTTTCTTTTTTCTTCTTCTGCTAAATTTTTTAAAACTTTTACCCTTTTCTTTTTTAACGTTTTTTGACTAGTTCATCTAAATATATATATTTTTCTTTCCTTTTAATATTTTTTTCTTTATTTGTTTTATTTTTTAAATTTTTTTCTTTTTTTTTTTTCTTTTTTTTCAGAACCTGTTTTTATCCCCTTTCTCCCCCCCACAATTAGGGGTCTCTTCTTATTTGGTTACAGCGCATTTTTCTGGAGTCTTTGCCACCCTTTTAGTAGTTTATTTGCTCCTTCATATCCTCTTATCTGGACAAAATGACAAGGCGGAAAAAATCACCACAAACAAAAGAACAAGAGACAGTACCGAAGGCTAGGGACCTAATCAACACAGACATTGGTAATATGTCAGATCAAGAGTTCAGAATGACGATTCTGAAGGTTCTAGCTGGGCTCGAAAAAGGTGGTCCATATACACAATGGAGTATTATGCCTCCATCAGAAAGGATGAATACCCAACTTTTGTAGCAACATGGACAGGACTGGAAGAAATTATGCCGAGCTAAATAAGTCAAGCAGAGAGAGTCAAGTATCATATGGTCTCACTTATTTGTGGAGCATAACAAATAACATGGAGGACATGGGGAGATGGAGAGGAGAGGGAGTTGAGGGAAACTGGAAGGGGAGATGAACCATGAGAGAGTATGGACTCTGAAAAACAACAAGAGGGTTTTGACGGGGCGGGGGGGGTGGGAGGTTGAGAAACCAGGTGGTGGGTAATAGGGAGGGCAGGTACTGCATGGAGCACTGGGTGTGATGCCAAAACAATGAACACTGTTATGCTGTAAATAAACAAATTTAAAAAAAAAAAGAAAAGAAAATCATGCCTACACACCTCAGAGCAAAATGTTGAGAACCAAGTAAAAGGAGAAAATCTTTTTTTTTCAGAATTTATTTATTTGAAAGAGACACAGTGAAAGAGAACACAAGCAGGGGTAGTGGGAGAGGGAAAAGCATGCTTCTTAATTTATAAGAAGAGTGTTCTTAAGAGAACACAAGCAGGGAGACTGATGCGGGGCTCGATCCCAGGACCTACTCTCATGACCTGAGCTGAATGCAGATGCTTAATCAATGAGTCACCTAGGTGCTCCTAAAAAGAGAAAGTCTTAAAAGTAGACAAAGAAAATGCCAAATTACACAGAGAGAAATATTGATTTGAATGATTGCTTCTCATTAGAAAAATACGAACTTTAAATGAAAATGGAAAATCATCTTCAAAGTGTAGAGTAAATGTGTCTCTTCTGAAAGTTTTATCTCAAGAAACAAAAGAAAGCTTTAAATCCAGATTTTTGTTCTTATTGAAATTTGAGAGGACACAGCATCAAAGAAAACAGAAAAAGGTAACAATGAGGACAAAAACAAGCCTTCTAGCTACTGTTCAAGGGATCTCTATATAGGACTATAATGTACCAAGGAAACTCACATTCATCAACAGGCACAGATATATGATAAGCCATCTACTGGGACTAAGTAACTTCAGAGAGGAATAAGAAGTTGAATGAACCATGAAGGTATCCCGACTAAGGCAGATCTAAAGAGACAGACAGAAAATAACTATAAGAGAACAGAACTCAGAAAGCTCTGATGGATGCAATTATAGCCATAAATTAAGATCCACTGAGATTATTTTTTAAACATGGCTTTGAACTTAAAATGTCAAGAGGGAAGACACTATTAGACTTCATGGGAAGATGACAGAGTAGGAGGATCCTAACCTCACCTCATCCCACAGAAACAAAGAGATAACCCATCAGTGCAAATAACCCAGAAAAATACCTAAAGACTGGCAGAACAAAGTCCAAAACTAAATGTAGAGAAAAGACTATTGGAGTGGAAAGGAAGGGTGGAGACACTTTAGGGACATAAATGGATAATGCACCATCCATGGGAGGGAGGGATCTAAGGCACAGAGAGGGGTGAGAAACAGACTATCACAATGGAGATCCTGACAGGGAAGATTAATACCCATAGCATTTGGCTCTTAAATTCAGAGGGACCAGATTTCATGAGTTCTTTTTTTTTTTTTTAATTGAGAGAGAGAGAGAGATTACAAGTAGGCAGAGCAGCAGCCAGAGAGGGGAGGAAGCAGGCTCCCTGCCAAGCAGAGAGCCCGATACGGGGCTCGATCCCAGGACCCTGAGATCATGACCTGAGCTGAAGGCAGAGGCTTAACCCACTAAGCCACCCAGGCGCCCCAGATTTCATGAGTTCTTATAACCAGCAGGTCTTAAACCCTAGAATTTTCAAAAATCAATGGCTCCACTCTAAAAGAACCTGGAGGGTATTCGGAAGCTGAGTCCCCAGACTTAAAGAGAAAGCATAATTCCTAGGAAGATACAGCTTAGCAGCAGCAGTTTCAAAAATATTTGGGACATACAGGAGGGAGATTTAGTTAGTAATCCCAGAGTTCACTGAGAAACTTCTACAGTAAAAAAAGGAGCTAGCAAGTGCCATTTCCTTCCCCATCCCACAGCATCATCACATAGCCCCATGAATGAACCAGCCAGGCACTATCATTCACTACCTAACTTGCCTACACTATGCCATTTCCCACTGCAGCTGAGACTGCTTCACTCCCAAAACTGTGGGTCCCCTCACCAGAAAACCAGTGGAAATAATGCCAACACTGCATCTCCTGATTTCTTGCAGAGGACAAGTACATATTGTTAAAACTGCACTGAGCAGCTGTGTCTGGCTCATACACACCCCTATGGGAAGAAGACATGGATTCTTGTTAAAAGAGGATGGCCCACCCACCACTTTCAAGGGCAAGAGACATAAATGACTTTCCTAACACAAAGAAACAGACACAGATAGTTGGGCAAAATAAGGAAACAGAGGAATATGTCCCAAATTAAAGAACAAGACAAATCACAGCAAGAGACCTAAATGAAACAGATGTGTTATACCTGATAGAGAATTTAAAGTAATGATTATAATGATATTCACTGGACTTGAGAAAAGGTAGAAGACATCAGTGAGACCCTTAACAAAGAGATTAAAAAGAAAACAATCAGAGATCAAGAATATGACAGTTGAGGGGTGCCTGCATGGCTCAGTGGGTTAAGCCTCTGCCTTCAGCTCAGGTCATGATCTCAGGATCCTGGGATCAAGCTCCACATCCAGCTCTTTGCTCATCAGGGAGACTGCTTTGTCCTCTCTCTTTTGCCTGCCTCTCTGCCTACTTGTGATCTTTGTCAAATAAATAAAAAAATCTTAAAAAAAAAAGAATATGACAGTTGAAATTAAAAATACACATGATGGAATAAATAGGAGGCTAGAGGAAGCAGAGGAATAAATTAATAACCTGGAAAACAGACTAATGGAAAGTATGCAAGCAAAATCAATGAGAGAAAAAAATACATAAAAAATGAGAAGAGACGTAAGGAACTCGGTGACTTCATCAAGCATAATAATATTCACAGTATAGAGATCCCAAAAGGACAGACAAAAGGGAGAAGAAAGTTTATTTGAAGAAATAATAGCTGAAAATATCCCTAACCTGGGAAAGGAAACAGATACCTAGATCCAGAAAGCAGAGATTCCCGCAACAAAATCAATCAAAGGAGGTCCACACCAAGACTTATGCTAATTGAAATGTAGTGATAAAGAGAAACTTTTTTAAGCAACAAGAGAAACAACAGTTACATACAAGGGAAACCCTATAAGGCTATCAGCTGGTTTTTCAGCAGAAACTTTGCAGGCTAGAAAGGAGTGGCATGATAAATTCGAAGTGCTGAAAGGGAGAAATCTGCAGCCAAAAATACTCTATTCAGCAAGGCTATAATTCAGTATAGAAGGAGAGATAAAGGGTTCTTCAGACAAATAAAAACTAAAGGAGCTCATGACTACTAAACCATCCCCACAAGAAATATTAAAGGGGACTCTTAAAGTGGAAAGGAAAGACCATAAGTGAGAATATGAAAAGTACAAAACAAACAGAAGTAAAAATAAGTCTATCTGTAAATATCAGTGAAGATATTCACAAAATAAAAGGATTTATAGGGGCGCCTGGGTGGCTCAGTGGGTTAAGTCTCTGCTTTCGGCTCAGGTCATGATCTCAGAGTCCTGAGATAAGTCCTGCATCAGGCTCTCTGCTCGGCAGGGAGCCTGCTTCCTCCTCTCTCTCTCTCTGCCTGACTCTCTGCCTACTTGTGATCTCTGTCAAATAAATAAATTTTTTAAAAAAAGGATTTATAATATGACACCACATACCTAAAATGGGAGAGAGTGAGAGAGTAAGGAATGGGTTCCAATTTAAGTGACCATCAACTTCTGTACAAACCTAATGGCAACCCCAAACCCAAATCCAGTAATAGATATGAAAAGAATAAAGAAAAAGAAATCCAAGCATATCACTAAAGAAAACCAGCAAATGATTAAGAATAGCTAGAGCTAATGGGATCAGAGAAAAACTATAGAAACAACCACAAAATATATAACAAAATGGCAATAAATATATATCTATCAATAATTACTTTGAGTGTAAATGGATTAAATGCTCCAATCAAAGAACATAATGAAACAGAGTGGATATAAAAACAAGACCCATCTATATGCTGTGCACAAGAAACTAACTTCAGACCTAAAGAGACCTACACATTGAAAGTGAGGGAATGGAGAAACATCATGCAAATGGATGTCAAAAGAAAGTGGTAGTAGCAATACTTATGTCAGACAAAATAGACTTTAAAACCAAGACTGTAATGAGAAAAAGAAGTACACCATGTAATAATAAAAGTGGACAATCTAACAAGAAGATACAATTATAAATTTTATGCACCCAACATGGGATCACCTAAATACATAAAACCATTAATAACAAAAATGAAAGAACTAAATCCATAGTAAGAAGAGGACTTTAACACCCCACTTACATCAATGGACAGATCACCCAAACATAAAATCAACAGCAAAACAGTGGTTTTGAATGACACAGTAGACCAGACAGGATTAATGGATGTATTTAGAAAATTCCATTTTAAACACTTGAATACACGTTCTTTTCAAGTACATATGGAACATTTTCCATAATAGACTATATATTAGGCCACAAACAAGTTTCAAGAAATTTGAAAAGATCAAAGTAGTACTCTGCACCTTTTCTGACCACAATGCTATGAGACTAGAAATCAACAACAAGCAAAATCTGGGAAGACTACTAATATATGGAGGTTAAATAAGATGCTACTCAACAATGAATGGGTCAACCAAGAATTCCAAGAAAAAATCAAAAACTACTTGGAGACAAACAAAGTGAAAACAGAACAGTCCAAAATCTTTGGGATGCAGCTAAGGCAGTTCAAACAGGAAAGTTTATAGCAATAAGGCCTACCTCAATAAGGAAGAAAAATATCAAATAAGCAACCCAACGCTACCCCTGAAGGATATAGAAAAAGAAGAACAAACAAAACCCAAACCCAACAGAAGGAAGGGAATAATAAATTAGAGCAGAAATAAATGATACAAAAATTTTAAAAAACAATAGAAAAGATCAATGAAATCAGGACCATGGTCTTTGAAGAGATGAACAAAATTGGTAAACCTCTAGATAGAATCATGAAAAAAAGAGGACTCTAATAAAACAAAATCACAAATGAGAGAGGAAAAATAACAAATGATACCACAGTAATACAAAAAATTATGAGAGAATATTATGCAAAATTATATACAAACAAATTGGACAACCTAGAAGAAATGGACAAATTCCTAGAAACATATAACCTACCAAAAATGAAGCAGGAAGAAATAGAAAATTTGAACACAGTGATTACCAGCAAAGAAACTGAATCAGTAATCAAAAAAAATCCCAACAAAGAAAAGTCCAGGACCAGAGGACTTCACAGGCAAATTCTAGCAAACATTAGAAGAATATTTCTTTTCTCGAACTAACTCAAAAAATAGAAGACAAAGAAATGCTTCCAAAGTCATTCTATTAGGCAAGCATTACCCTGATACCAAAACCAGATGGACACCACGAAAAAGAGAACTATCACCCAATATCTCTGAGGAACACAAATGCAAAAATCCTCCACAAAACACTAGTAAACCAAATCCAACAATATACTAGAAACATCATTCACCACAATCAAGTTTTCGTGCAAGCAAAGTTGGTTCAATAATTTTGTAATGCATGACATCAATAAGAGAAAGGATAAAGACCATGTGATCATTTCAGTAAATGCAGAAAAAGCATTTGACAAAGTATAACATCCATTCATGATAAAAACCCTCAACAAAGTAGTTTAACAGGAACATACCTCAACATAAAAGAAGCCTTATATGAAAAACCCACACAACATCATAATCAGTTGTGAATAAGAGTTTTTCCCCTAAGGTCGGGAACAAGACAAGGCTGCCCACTTTCATCACTTTTATTCAACACTGTACTAGAAATACTAGCTAAAGCAATCAGACAACAAAAAGAAAGAAAAGGCATCAAACTGTTAAAGAATAAATTTTCACTATTTTCAGATGACATGATACCATATACAGAAAACTCAAAAGCCTTCATAAAAAATTATTAGGACTGATTATTGAATTTAGTAAAGTTGCAGGATACAAAATAAATGGTACAAAAATCCATTGAAGTTCTATACACTAATAATGAAGCAGTAGAAAGAGAAATTAAGAAAATAATTGCATTTATAATTACACCAAAAACATAAGATACCCAAGTATAAATTTAGCTAAAGAGGTGAAAGACTTATATTCTGAAAAGTATAAAACACTAATGAAAGAAATTGACAATGACACACAGAAATGGAAAAACATTCCATGCTTATGGCATGGAAGAAAAATATTGTTAAACTGTCTATACCAGGATGCCTGGGTGGCTCAGTCAGTTAAGCATCTGCCTTTGTTAGTTAGGCTCAGGTCATGATCTAGGGTCTTGAGATAGAGTCCCACATCAGGCTCTCTGCTCAGTGGGGAGCCTGCTTCTCCCTCTGCCTGCCACTCCCCCTGTTGTGCTCTTTTTCTCTCTCTCTGACAAATAAATAAACAAAATCTTTTTAAAAATGATAATAAAAATAATAAAATGTCTATACTATCCAAAGCAACCTACAGATTTAATCCAATCCCTATCAAAACACCAATAGTATTTAATTTTATTTTTTTCAGTGTTCCAAGATTCACTGTTTATGCATCACACCCAGTACTCCAAACAATATGTGCCCTCCTTAATACCCACCACCAGGCTCACTCAAACCCCCACCCCCATCCCTTCCAAAACCTTTCACAGAACTAGAACAATCCTAAAATTTGTATGGAAACACAAAAGACTTCAAATAGCCAAAGCCATCTTGAAATTGAAAAGCAAAGCTGAAAGTATCACAATTCCAGATTTCAAAGCCATAGTAATCAAAACAGTATGGTACTGGCACAAAAACAGACATATAGATCAATGGAGCAGAATATTAAACACAGAAATGGACTCCATGATTATAAGGTCAATTAATCTTCAACAAAACAGGAAACAATACTGTTCTATAGAAAATAAAATGGTAAATGTGGTAGGCAGAATACTAATTCTAATGTGGTCAGCATGATTTCCATCCCTGTAGTTATGCTCTGAATAATCCGCTCCATTTTGAGTATGGATGGGACCTGTAATTTGCTTCTAGCCAACAGAAGATAGCAAAGTGATAAGATGCCACTTACTTTATTAGATTGCAGCATATAGCTAAAGTGATGAGATATCATTCTCATGATCATGTTACATTATTTAAGACTCTGCCTTAGCAAAAGAGAGAAATCTTTGGTTGGCCTTGAGGAAGAAGCAAGCAGCTGTGATATAAACTGTGTATGGAAAAGGTCCCAGGGCCAAGTGCCTCAGTCCTAGGAAGGAGCTGATATTTGCCACATGAGTTCCATCCACATGAGCTTAGAAGAGTACCCTAAGAGAATGGAATAGAGCTTACCTAACACCTTAATTACCTTGAGTGAGCATAGGACAAACTAGGACATAGGTAAGTCTGCTCAGTCTCTTAACCCACTCAAATCATGAGATGGTATAAGTTGTTTAAAAAACTGAAAAATTTATGGTAACTTATTATGCAGAAATAGAAAATTAACACCATAATATTTTATATTCAATATCTCAAGGGTACTCTCATTTTCTTCATTTATGTTACCTGATTCTTATAGAATTCAGGTGTATATTTGTCCAGCCATTCACTGAAATGAGTGGTATGATGCTCTGGCAGTTATTAAAAAAATTTAACTTGTACACAAAAAAATAAAGGTATTCCAATGTAAAGATGAAATAAAAGGTTATTTACCTTTCACTGGATCACATAAAAAAGTGTGGGCTCTATAGTCCACAATTTCATTTTTTCTTATTTGATTTTTATACCTCTTATACCTTTTTGAGATAGAGAAGATATTGTTTTACCCATTTTAGTGATCAAAAATACAAAGCTCAAGTAGGTTAAAGGGACTTGTCCAATGTCACAAAACTTAGTAAGACCCTGTTATGACTCCCAGTATGATCTTATTTCCTCCATGATATTACCTGTAGTTGAGTAACCCATGGTGATTTTCATAACCTTGACAATAAACATGCTTGGATTTACCATTTTATTTTCTGGAACTTACTGAGAAAAGTCAATCAATAAGAACTACCTCAGAAAGAACTTTAATACAGACATAGAAATATACACATCCCTATGTTCACATGCATACTAATGTTGTCTGCACATATAATTATCAGAGCATATCCTAATTAAATTTAGATGCATAGAGAAAGTGTGTTTCTTACCTGGACTTCAAGCAAATCTCCTTTTATTTTAAGCTCTCTGACTAGAGACTTCTTCCTATTATTAAAAAGATTTTTAAATATATCATATTTTAAATTACATGACTACTGTGATTTCTTTGGTACTTAAATCATTTTTAAATAAAATTCCTCAGGAGAAATTCATATTTTTAAGAATCATAAATCCATATATGTGATAAATAATTGAACAACATTTCTCAAGCTAATTTCTCATTGGTATGATTAAAATATGAAAGTGAATAAGACAAGGATTTTCAAAGTACATTGATCATTTTTTCCTCTATGGTCATCTTTTCCTAAGTTTTCATTTAAATTCCAGTTAGTTAATATATAGTATAATACTAGTTTCAAGTGTACAAAGCAGTGATTCGTCACTTCCATTCAACACCCAGTGCTCATCACAGTGTACTCCTTAATCCCCATCACCTATTTAACCTATCCCCTTACCCACTTACCCTCTGGTAACCATCAGTTTGTTTTCTATAGTTAAGAGTCTGTTTCTTGGTTTGCCAACAACACAAGAAACAATAGGTGTTGGCAAGAATATGGAGAAAGGGGAACATTTTTACACTACTGGTGGGAATGCAAAGTGGTGCAGCAACTCTGGAAAACAATGTGGAGGTTCCTCGAAGAGTTAAAAATAGAACTATCCTATGATCCAGTAATTGCTCTAGTAGGTATTCACCCAAAGAATACAAAAATACTAATTCAAAGGGATACATGCACCCTGATGTTTATAGCAGCAGTACCTACAATGGCCAAATTATGGAAATAGCCCAAGTGCTCACTACTGATGAATGGATAAAGAAGATGTGATGTATGTATATAGATATACAAGTGCACCTGTGATGAGCTGGGGGTATTGAAGTGTTGAATCACTGTATTGTATACCTGAAACTAATATTGCATTATATATCAAATAACTAGAATTTAAATAAAAACTTAAGATGACCGGAGAGGAAAAGAAGATCAATGCACTTTGAAAATCCTTGCCTTATCTCACTTCCATATTTTAATCATACCAGTGAGAAATCAGCTTGAGAAATGTAATTAATATACACACTGGAACACGCACTGGAACACTACTCATACATTAAAAAGAACAAAATCTTGCCATTTGCAATGATGTGGATGGAGGTAGAGAATATTGTGCTAACTAAGTGAAGTAGGTTAGATGAGAAAGACAAGTACCATATGTGGAATTTAAGAAACAAAACAAGCAAAAAATAAAATGGAAAGAGTGTGGTCATCTTTTCTTTTCTGAGACAAAGTTCAAGACTGTTTGTCCATTGAATTTCTTTTCAGAATTTGTGAAATTCTATAAAGACTGAATTTACAGTTTATTTTTAAAATTATATATTTATATTAGGATTTGACTAAAGCAAATTCAAAATGCAAAGAAAAAATTTTATATTACTAAAGAAAATATTCACTTCATAAGGCCACTTTACAATAATCTACATGCATAAAAAATAGATAATTGATTTTACATAATATGTATAATCAAGAAATACAGTTTAAAAAAAAAACAGCCCAGAATAAGGAGTTAATGTACAAATCACAAATCATTAGCCAAACCATCATGGAAACAATGCAAATCCTTTGTTCCTAAAATGATTTTCAGATTTAATTCTGCTTACTTATTCCTTAATATCTTGTGGTCCATTCTCCCCTTCTAAACCACCTTTAGTTCTCTGTTCTTCCCTTCTCAGCCCTCTTCCACCATCATATCCTGGTCTGTTTGTAAAACTATGTATTACACAGTGTTATATATTTTTTAGAAACAGTTAATAAGTTATGTTTACATGACCTTAAATTATTTGTATAAAAAGAAAATACAAATTAACAAGGAAAAAGATTAACAGGCAGCTTTATGTCTTACTCTTCTGAATCCTCGGGTTTTCCTTTGTCTTTTTTCTTCTCAGTTTTTATAGTTTTCTTTGTCCTATTGTATGTAGACTTTGTTTTCTGTGTAATTTTATATAAGCCAGAAATAGTTAATAAAGTAATAAATTAGAGGGAAATAAAAGATAATACACATTACTAAGATTTCAATTTTACTTTGAGAATCAGTGTGCTATCTTTCAAGGAAAATTATCTAAACAGAAGCAAAACAAAATTAAAGATATAGTCAGAATGTTTTTATGGTAATTTACTGAATATAAATTGTATATAATCTAATACATATCAAAAACTTAAGTGCCTCTGACAAATTCCAGCCTGCTTCTCCCTCTGCCTGCTGCTCTCCCTGCTTGTGCTTACTCGCACTTTCTCTCTGACAAGTGAATAAATATTTTTTAAAAAATGGATAATTAAGTAATTAGGGAAATACCAAAAAGTTATAGTAGACACAGGATATTTGTGCCCAGTATCCTTTTTTTACCTTTTGTTAAGAAACAGCATCACATTTTAAAGCAGGTTCTGCACCTCCCCCATCTCAAACTGTCCTAGTGACATTTGACCTATGCAAAGCCAATAAGATCATATCACCTAAAAGCTGACTACTATGGAAGAGAAGCAGTTGGAGATGAGTAATTCCAGAGTCACTATCCAAAGGGATGGGGGTTGAGGGAATAGCCATAAACTCCTTCTCTAAAAACTCTCTGAAAGGACAGAAGTCGAGGCTGTCCGTGAGCTCCTATTTTTTCGACTCCAAGAGTTGTCTTGGTTCTAGCCTTCACCAAACATATTGTTCAATTTTCTTTCTGTTGGGGCCGGACAAGAAGGGAAACTCTTCAGGATGGCGGATACCCCAAAATGGCCGAGGTTCCCGTCATCACCTCCTCTTGGGATGCCAATGGATCAATGACCTGCTGACAGCTCAACGCAGGCCCCTATACCTTTCCTTTTGGACAACGGAACCCAATACCCCTCAAACCCCACTCTAGCTTGTCAGATTACAATCCTTCCTTTGCATAGAGGAAGTAACTCTGACTGGTCGGATTACAATCCTTCCTTTGCATATGAGCCGACCAATAGGAAATAGTTCTGCTTTTCAACTTTATGTAAACCCCTGCCACCTTGTCTTGCGCAAAATTTCCCCAACTCACTGCCCTCTTTTGAGTCGTGGAACCTCGCCCAAGGGTGCCCACAATAAAGATCTGTTCTCGGACCCTCGCTTGTCTTGGCGGTCTCATTTCCATTTAGTTACCGAGAAACCTGACATTTGGTGCCGAAACCCGGGAGGAGATCGAGCCCCTGCACTGGCACAGAGGCTCTCTCCTCCTTCGTTGGACTGGGACTCCGCTCTCTTTCTCTACTCGGGTCACAGGACTCCTTGCGGTGAGTGTTCCCTGGTCTCCAACCCTTCCCCGGGCGCCCTGTCCTAATCGCTGCCCCGTCAGGGCAATCCCTCCTCCGCCACCTGGTGGCAACGTGGTTCTGGGAGTAAAGGAGACGTCCTCACTTCACGGTAACCATTTCCCTAAGCTGCAGCTCAATTCACGGAGGAGGGAACACCCTCCTCCAAGTCTTGAGCTGATAAGGGAAGGGGCCATGGGAACATCCCAGTCCAAATTCGATCCCAAAACGCCTTTACGATGCCTACTGGCTAATCTCCAAACTCTGGAGTTAGACCAGGACCTACGAAGGCGACGCCTTATTCATTACTGTACCGTCGCTTGGCCTCAATATGGGCTGGACAACCAATCACAATGGCCACCTGAAGGCACTTTTGATTATCAGGTACTTATGGACCTTAATAATCTCTGTAGACGCCAAGGCAAATGGTCTGAGATGCCTTATGTCCAGGCTTTCTGGACCTTGCGCTCCAGACCAGAACTCTGCTCTAGCTGCTCAACCTCTCAAGTACTCCTAGCCCGCTCTCCCCCGCCAACTCTTCCCCATTCCACCTCTAAAGACTCTAACTCGGCCTCTCTATCTCCCCTCGCCGAGACTCCTGAAAAATCTCTCCAGGCCCCCTGTAAGGTCCCACAGCTTCCTCCTCCTCCCTACCAACCCGCTCCCCAACAGCCTATGCCCCCAACTCCTTCTCCAACCCCCGAAGCTCCAGGCACAGCCTCGAGCACACCCTCTCCTACCGCTCCTCCCCTCCCAGCCCCAGAACCTCAACCACCTTCCAGCGCCCTCCCTTCTTCCCCTCCTATCTCCATCCGTACCAGATCCAAAAACCCTTCCCGGGACCTGGTCTGCCCCTTGAGGGAGGTTGCAGGGACTGAAGGGGTTGTCTGAGTCCATGCACCCTTTTCTCTACAAGACCTATCCCAAATAGAAAAACGCTTAGGTTCCTTTTTGGCCAATCCCGACAACTACATCAAGGAGTTCCAATATTTAGTCCAGGCCTATGACCTAACCTGGCATGACTTACATGTCATCCAGACCACCACCCTCACCACAGAGGAAAGGGGACACATCCAGGCTGCTGCCTGAGAACATGCAGATCAGGTTCACCTGACTGATGCTACGATGCCAGTCGGGGCTCAGGCCGTCCCAGACTACCAAAATGGCCAGGATGGTCATCGACGCCGCGACCTCATGGTCCAATGCCTCATTGCCGGCATGCGGGCGGCCTCTAACAAGGCTGTCAACTACGACAAGATTAGGGACGTCATACAGGCCCCAGACGAGAATCCGGCCATGTTCCTTAACCGGCTGACTGAGGCATTAACCCAATACATGCGCCTAGATCCAGCATCCCCTGCGGGGGTGACAGTTCTAGCCACACATTTCATCTCCCAGTCAGCCTCAGATATCCGAAAAAAGCTAAAAAAGGCTGAGGAGGGCCCACAGACCCCCATTTCAGACCTAGTGAGAATGGCCTTTAAAGTCTTTAACTCCCGCGAGGAAGCCGCTGAACTTAAACGGCAGGCCAGGCTCCAGCAGAAAGTCCAACTACAAACCCAAGCCCTGGTTGCAGCCCTGCGGCCGGCCGGATCCGGGATCCAGCAAAAAGGGGAAACCAACCACACCCCACTGGGGGCCTGCTTCAAATGCGGGGCTGAAGGTCATTGGGCCTATCAATGCCCTAACCCGAAGGCGCCAACCCAACCATGCCCTCTCTGCCATTTGATGGGCCATTGGAAATCCGACTGCCCTAGCCTCGGGGAATCCTCGGTGCCTCAATGCGGGGGTAGACCCAAGACGGTAAGTCCAGCCTTCCAACTGCTTGGGTTGGAGGACGACTGACGGAGCCCAGACTCAGCCACCCCTCTCACCCAGGCCGAGCCCAGGGTCATGCTCCAGGTAGCGGGTAAGTCTGTCTCTTTTCTGCTGGACACGGGGGCTACCTACTCTGTTCTACCTTCCTATGTGGGACACACTTGACCCTCACCGGTCGCTGTTATGGGGATCAATAGGAATTCCTCCACTCCTAGGGTCACCCCTCCCCTTATCTGTAGCCTGGATGGGTTCCCCTTCTCCCACCCATTCCTGGTGATTCCCTCATGCCCAGTGCCACTACTGGGTAGGGATATCCTCCAAAAGCTAGGGGCAACTATCCAGTTGTCTCCCTCTCCTCCCTCCTCACCCTCAGCTCATCTCATCCTATATCTCTCCACTCCATCTACTCCTGCCCCCAATCAATTACCCCTCGTGAACCCCCAAGTATGGAATACCTCAGAACCCGTAGTGGCCTCCCACCACACTCCTGTCAAAATACAACTCAAGGATGGTTCCAAGTTCCCCTCTAGACCCCAGTTCCCTATCTCCCTCTCCCATCGCTGTGGTCTCAAGCCCATCATAGAATGGCTGAAATGTCGGGGACTTCTGATTCCCATAAGTTCTCCTTGTAACTCCCCCACCCTGTCCATCAGTAGATAAAAGGATAAGGAAGATACAGTACACATATACAATGGAATATTACTCATCCATAAAAAAAGAATGAAGCCTTGCCATTTACAACAACATGGATGGATCTAGAGGGTATTATGTTAAGTGAAATAAGTCAAGGCAAATAATGAATGTTTTCACTTATATGTAGAGTCTAAAGAACAAAACAAACAACAACAAAAACAACAGGAAAAAAAAACATTAATACAGAGAACAAACTGGTGGTTGCCAGATGGAAGAGAGGAAGGATGGGCAAGATGGGTAAAGGTGAATGGGAGGTACAGGTATCCAGTTAAGAAATGAAAAAGTCACAGGAATAAAATGTACAACCTAGGAAATATAGTCAACATTATTATACTGTGTTCTATGGTGACAGATGGTAACTACACTTGTGGTGAGCACAGTATAGCATATAAAGTTGTTGGATCACTATGCTATATACCTGAAACTAATATAAATTGTGTGTCAACTATATTTCAATTTAAAAAATTGGTTGCCTACAAAAATTAAATTATTAAGAGAGATAATTAAGTTAGGAAAGTAAGCCTCCTTTGGAAGAAAATTGATATATTTGTTATTTGAATTCCTGAGCTTGACATAACTCATAGCCATTATTCTCTTCCTACAAACCTATTACAACAACACTCTTCTCTGAAAAAATACTATCTTTTAAGATCTCTTCATCACTACCTTTGTGTGGATATAATATTACTACTATACATGTAATAATGCTCCTTCCACATTTCTCCTTCACATGTCCCCATAATCATCAGAAATGCTACAAGTAATTTCCAATGAAAGAAGTTAAGAGTAGTCATTCATTGATTATATCTTACATATGTAAAGTATTGGAAATGTGGCCACTGCATTTAATTTATTTTATTTTCAAGTTTTCATTTAAATCTCAGTTAACATATAATGCAATATTAGTTTCAGGTGTAGAATTTAATGACTCATCACTTACATACAATACCCAGTGTTCATTGTGACAATCATGCCAAGTGCCCTTACTTAAGACCCATCATCCATTTAACACAACTGAGAAGTGAAGCAGTAGTGATGTGCAGGAACGAAGACAAAAACAGAGGTATAATCTATCAACAAGCACCAAAGTGTCTATAAATCAAACAAGAAAACCATGTTGTATCATAGACCACATATTGAAGAGGCCCAGACAAAAATCTTTGTTCTATAGAGCAGAATAACTGTGGCTTAGAGACACAAAACCTAAAGAAATAACACAAGAAAGCAAAATCAGAAACTGTGGCAGCAACTTCAAGACATCTAAAAATCTTCCAAGTTTTTTGAATGTAGATCTAATGCATGATTAAAGTACTGCAAAATTCCTACACTTTCCCAGACTATTCAATTATTTAATATGATAATTTACTACTCTTTATTTATTTTTTAGTTTTCTACTCCTACTTGGAACTATATATAAATGAAATTATTCCTAACTGAACATATGTGACAGCCTTGATCTTATATTGAACACTTGTGTAGGATCACTGTTTCTCTAACTGATTAAGCAGCAAATTTCCTGGTCCTCCTTCTTCTTCCTCCTCTAGTAAGGAAGAAATATCAAGAAACCAACATTAATGAATTCAAAAGTACTTTCCTTTCTTTATGTTGACCTTACAATGAAACCCACAGTTTATGAATTTAAATGGTTAATAAAAATTTGTTTCTAAGTCATTTGATGTTGTCTATAGTTTGACTTTTATAAGCTATTTTTAAAAAGCAAAGGAGAAAAAAGCAGACAAATTTTATCCTCTACTTGGTATAGTGAATCTATACACATACATTATATAACTGCAAATACAATAAAATGTATATTTGAGGAGGTGGAAGAGAAGATGGCAAAAGAGTAGGAAGACACCAGACTCATCACAAACACAACTAGAAAACTATCAAACTGATAAGGAAAATCTGTGTTCTACCCTAAAGATACAAACATAGTGATCCGAAGGGGCACGTGTACCTGAATGTTTATAGCAGCAATGTCTACAATAGCCAAACTATGGAAAGAACCTAGATGTCCATCAACAGATGAATGGATAAAGAAGAGGTGGTATATATACACAATGGGATACTATGCAGCCATCAAAAGAAATGAAATCTTGCCATTTGCGACGACGTGGATGGAACTAGAGCGTATCATGCTTAGTGAAATAAGTCAATCGGAGAAAGACAACTATCATATGATCTCCCTGATATGAGGACATGGAGAAGCAACATGGGGGGTTAGGGGGATAGGAGAAGAATAAATGAAACAAGATGGGATTGGGAGGGAGACAAACCATAAATGACTCTTAATCTCACAAAACAAACTGGGGGTTGCTGGGGGGAGGTGGGATTCGGAGAGGGGGAGGGGGCTATGGACATTGGGGAGGGTATGTGCTATCGTGAGTGCTGTGAAGTGTGTAAACCTGGCGATTCACAGACCTGTACCCCTGGGGATAAAAATACATTATATGTTTATTAAAAAAAAATTTGGAAGGGGAGGCGAACCATAATAGACTATGGACTCTGAAAAACAACCTGAGGGTTTTGAAGGGTCAGGGGTGGGAGGTTGAGGGAACAGGTGGTGGGTAATAGGGAGGGCACGTATTGCATGGAGCACTGGGTGTTGTGCAAAAACAATGAATACTGTTATGCTGAAAAAATAAATAAAATGGAAAAAAAAAATCTGTGTTCTAAGATGGCAGTCCAAGCCAGCAGGGGAAGGCCAGTCGCTGCCCCAGGACCCTTCCAGGTTCTTCTTCCAGCCCCGCTTGCTGTGCATGCCAAAATTGCCAGTATATGGAAGAAGAAGTGTATAAATTATCTCCCTTGCTTTTGCTCGGGGCTCCGACATTTGGACATCACTCTCCTCTGAGCCCACCAGTGTCAAATAAACCTCCTATCCTCCAAGATCGCCAAGTGCCATTTGGTTCTTCTGTCAGGCAATCCAGTCCAGGTTCCCTAACAAAAATCATTCTGAATACCACCGAAATTATCATGAAGGCTAACAGAACAAACTCCTCAATGGGAGAGAAGAAGCCACATCAAAGAAGTTATGAAGTAGGAAGACATGGTTTGGGGGAGAAACATGATAAGGGAGCAGAAGGCTAGCTGAGGACAAAACAGAAGCTGGCACCCTACACTGCCCACCCCCTCCATGTGATATGTGCGACATTCCTCAGATACTTCTGGCTGCCCTAAAGCTAAGGAAAGGAAAAACAAATAGTGAATTAATAGAGATCACAGTCCTGCAGGACAGGAATCTCCCTCAGTTCACAAATGTCCTAGTGATTTAAAAGGAAGAAGTTTCTTATCAATACTCTAATTTCCAGAGACCCATAACTCAGTTTCCTGAAGCCCTAACATCACCCTCCCCTCCATAAAGTTGAGGGAGGCTGAGGCAGAAGGAAATGTAAATAAAATTGAATTTTTTTTAAAACCCACATTGATAAGGATATGTGATAGGAGGAATGTAACCATTCCTCCAGGAAGCTCCCAACTATCTTACTGTAAATGCCTTACTAGAAGGAAAAACCTTAACTTGACAAATGGCAAAACTTCTGGTATTCTGTGTGTCTTCTTTAACACATGAAAATTCTTTCAAAATCTCCCTTTTCCTTAACTGCCCCAACTGCATAGTATATAATCACCACCCCTCACAACCCCACAGTAGCTCTCTCTGCCCACGGGTCCTGGCCCCATACTTTAATAAAATCACCATTTTTGCTCCCAAGACATCTCAAGAATTCTTTCGTGACTGTCAACCTCAAACCCTAACATCTTCCCTACATCAAAACAGACTTTTTTTTTTGTTTTGTTTTTTAAAGATTTTATTTATTTATTTGACAGAGAGAAATCACAAGCAGGCAGAGAGGCAAGCAGAGAGAGAAGCAGGGAAGCAGGCTCCCCGCCGAGCGGAGAACCCGATGTGGGGCCCGATCCCAGGACCCTGAGATCATGACCCGAGCCGAAGGCAGAGGCTTAACCCACTGAGCCACCCAGGCGCCCCCAAAACAGACTTTTGATGCTGTGGAGAGGAAGGAGCTGTGGTCACAGAGAAAGGCAAGTGAGAGAGGAGCACACAAGGGAATGCACAAGGAAAACATTTCCCAAAGCCACTGGCTGGGAAAACACGGGGGGCAGATTTTCATGAGCTCTTGCAACAGATAGGGCTTAAAGACTGGAGTTTGAAAGGTCACCAGGATTGGCTGGTATAGACCCCAGAGGGCATTGCCCTACTCCTGGACAAAAGGCAGGCAAATGACCCAGGGACAGATGGTGTGGAGACAGCAATCTGAAGAATGCCTGGAGGCAACATTTACAGTGATGCCTCTCTGGGGACAAAGGAGCTGACTGGTACCATTTCTCTCCCCCACCCCTCATCATAAACCTGAAATCAGCAGAGCACCAACACTAGCTGCCTCACCTGTTTATAGCAAGTACTACACCCCTGCACTCTGGCACTCTCCCCTTTTCCATCAAGTTTGCCTCCAGTCCCAGTGGAGAGGGCCCCTCCCCCAGAAAACCAGTAGAAACCCCTACCCAGAGCACGTCTCCCAACCAGAGAGTCTGTGAGGCTTTCAGTTCTAGTGGAAGTAGTATCAGGTCTCATTTAACAAGCAGACCAGAGCAAGCCTTGTTAAAAGTCACCATATTCTGGCCAAGGACCAAACACTGCCAATTGCAGGTGAGGACAGTCTCTTCAGATGATTGGCCTAAAGGATAGAGCAGCCAAAATACAGCAGCAAAGCACATGCAGGACATACCAGAGACATTCCCTTGAAGTGCCAGGCTCTGGGCACTATCATATCTCTTCTTCATAAAGCCCTTATCTCTCAGGAGCAGGAAATATAACTGGCTTTTCTAACACAGAGAAGGCAGACACTTAAACAAAATACCAAGATGGAGGAATTCATCCCAAAAGAAAGAACAAGATAAGGTGATGGCTGGAGATCTAAGTAAAACAGATATATGTAACATGCCTGATGGAGAATTTAGAACAGTAGTCAAGGATACTCACTGGGCTTGAGATAAGAATAGAAGGCTTCAGGGAGGCCCTTACCCAGAGATAAGAGTTAAAAAGAAATCATTTAGAAATGAAAAATGCAATAACCAAGATTAGAAACAGACTGGATGTAATGAACACAAGGCTGGAAGAAGCACAAGAACAAATAAGTGAAACAGAGGATAAGATAATGGAAAATAATGAAACTGAACAAAAGACAGAAATAAGAATTACGGGACATGAGAACAGTGACTCCACCAAACATAACAGCCATATTATGGGAGTCCCAGAAGAAGAGGAGAGAGAAAAGGAGGCAGAAATTTTATTTGAGAAAATAATGGCTGAAAACGTCCCTAATCTGAGGAAGGAAACACAAATCCAGATCCTTGAGCCACAAAGAAGTCCCATTAAAATCAATAAAAGCAGGCCAGCAATACCAAGACATATTGAAATCAAATTTGCAAAATACAGCAATAAAGAAAAACAGCCTAAGAAAGCAGGAAGACAAAAGTCCCTAACTTATAAGGAAAGACACATAGGGCAGCAGGAGATTTTTTAAAAGAAATTTGGCAAGCCTAAGAGTGTGGCATGATATATTCTAAGTGCTGAACAGGAAAATTCTGCAGCCAGAATAGTCTATCCAGCAAGGCTATCATTCAAAATAGGAGAGAAAAAGAATTTCCCAGAGAAACAAAAACCAAAGGAGTTCATAACCACTAAACCAGCCCTGCAAGAAATATTAAAGGGGACTCTTTAAGTGGAAAAATGTCCAGAAACACTGACTTTACAGGCAATACAATGACACTAAATTCATATCTATCAACAATTACTCTGAAAATACATGGACAAAACATTCTAATAAAAAGACAAAGTATGTCAGAATGGATATAAAAATAAGACCCATCTATATGGTGCCTACAAGAGACTCATTTTAGAACTAAAGACATCTGCAGATTGAAAGTGAGGGGATGCACAAACATTTACCATGCAAATGGAAGTCAAAAAAAGCTGAAGTAGCAATATTTATGAGACAAATTAGATTTTAAACCAAAGACCATAACAAGAGATGAAGAAGGAAATAATCAAGGGGACTATCTAACAAGAAGATCTAACAATTGCAGATCTTTATGCTCCCAAAGTGGGAGCACCCAAATATATAAGACAATTAATAACAAACATAAAGGAAATAATTGATAATAATACAATAATAATAGGGAAGCTTAACACCTTATTTACATCAATGGACAGATCATCTAAGCAGAAAATCAACAAGGAAACAATGGCTTTGAATGACATATTAGACCAAATGGACTTAACAGATATATTCAGAACATTCCACCCCAAGCAGTAAAATGCACATTCTTTTTAAGCATACATGGAACACTCTCCAGAATATCACATACTAGATCACAAATCAGACCTCAACAAGTACAGAAAGACTGAGATCATACCATGCATATTTTTTAACTACACTGCTATAAAACTTGAAGTCAACAAGAAAAAATTTGGGAAGACCACAAATACATGGAGGTTAAACAATATGCTACTAAACAATGAATGGGTCAACCAGAAAATCAAGAAAAAAATAAAATAAAAATTTGTGGAAACAAATGAAAATGAAAACACAGTGGTTCAAAGCATATGGGATGCTGCCAAAGTGGTCCTAAGAGAGAATTATATAATAATATAGGTCCACTTCAAGGAGGAAAAATCTCAAATAAACAAACACCAAAAGGAACTAGAAAAAGAACAACAAATGAAGCCTAAAGCTAGCAAAAGGAGGGAAATAATAAAGATTAGAGCAGAAACAACTGCTATAGAACCTAAAAAAAACAATAGATCATTGAAGCCAGTAGATGGTTCTTTGAAATATTTAATAAAATTGATAAACTCCTAACCAAACTTATCAAAAAGAAAAGAGAAAGGACCCAAATAAATAATATGACAAATGAGAGGAGAAATAACAACTACAAAATACAAAAACACAAACAATTATAAGGGAATATTGTGAAAAACTGTATGCCAGTAAGCCTGAAAGAAACAGATAAATTCCTAGAAATGTATAAACATACAAACTATCAAAACCAAAACCAGAAGAAATATGAAACTGAACAAACCAATGAGCAGCAAAGAAATTGAATCAGTAATAAAAAATTTCCCAAGAAACAAAAGTCCAGGGCCAGATGGCTTCAAATGCAAATTCTACCAAACATTTAAAGAGAGTTAATATCTATTCTTCTCAAACTATTCCCAAAAAAAATAGAAAAGGAAGAAAACCCTTCAAATTCATTCCATGATGCCAGCATTACCCAGGTACCAAAACTAGATAAAGATTCCAATAACAAAGAAAACTACAGGCCAATATCCCTAGTGAACAAGAATACAAAAGTTCTCAATAAAATACTAACAAACGAAATCCAACAGCACAGTAAAAAAATCATTCACCAAAATCAAGTGGGATTTATTCCTGGACTCTAAGGGTGGTTCAATATTCACAAATCAATCAGTGTGATACACTACATTAACAAAAGAAAGGATAAACTATGATCCTTTCAATAAATGTAGAAAAAGCATTTGACAAAGTACAACATGCATTCTAAAAATCCTCAGCAAAGTAGGGGTAAAAGAAATACACCTCAACATCATAAAGGCCATATATGAAAAACCCACAGCTAATATCATTCTTAATGGGTAAAAAATGAGAGCTTTTATCTACAGTCAGGAAATAGACAGGGATATCCACTCTCACCACTGTTATTTAACATAGTACTGGAAATCCTAGCTATAGCAATCAGACAACAAAAAGAAATAAAACTATCAAATCAGCAAGGAAGAAATCACACTTTCACAATTGGCAGATGACATGACACTCTATATAGAAAATCCGGAAGACTACACCAAAAAAATTGCTAGAACTGATACACGAATTCAGTAAAGTTTCAGGATATAAAAATCAACAAAGAGAAATCTGTTGCATTTTCTACATGTCACTAGTGAAACAGCAGGAAGAGAAATCAAGGAATCAATCCCACTTATTATTGTACCAAAAACCATAAGATTCTTAGGAATAAACCTAGTAAGTAAGAAGTAAAAGATCTATATTCTGAAAACCATAAAACACTGATAAAAGAATGTGAAGATGACACAAAGAAATGGAAAGGCATTTCATGCTCATGGACTGGAAGAACAAACATTGTTAAAATGTCTATATTACCCAAAGCATTCTACACATTTAATGCAATTCCTATCAAAATACCAATAGCATTTTTCACAGAGTTAGAACAAACAGTCCTAAAATTTATATGGTACAAGAGACCCTGAATATCCAAAGCTACCTTGAAAAAGCAAAGTAAGTCAGGAAGCATCGCAATTCCAGACTTCAAGCTCTATTACAAAGCTGTAATCATCAAGACAGTATGGTACTGGCTCAAAAACACACATAGATCAATGGAACAGAACAGAAAACCCAGAAATGAACCCATAAGTACATATTCAATTCATCTCCAACAAAGCAGGAAAGAATATCCAATGGAAAAAGAGTCTTCTCAACTAATGATGTTGGGAAAACTGGACAACAACGTACAAAAGAATGAAACTGGACCACTTTCTTACACCATACACAAAAGGACTAAAGGATTAGGATTAAAGGCCTAAATGTGAGCTAAGAAATCATCAAAATACTACAGGAGAACACAGGCAATAAACTCTTTGGCATCAGCTGTAGCAACTTCTTACTAAATATGTCTCCTGAAGCAAGAGACACAAAAGCAAAAATAAATTATTGGGACATCAAAATAAAAACCTTCTGCAGAGAGAAGGAAACAATCAACAAAACTAAAAGGTAATCTTTGTAGAAAGGAGGTATTTTCAAATGACATATCTGATGACAGGTTTAGTATCCAAAATATATAAAGAATGTGTAAAACTCAATACCCAGTTAACAAATTGTCAGAAGACATAAATAGGTATTTTTCCAAAGAAGATATCCAGATGGCCAAAAGACACATGATCAACATCACTCATCATCAGGTAAATGCAAATCAAAACTGCAATGAGATATCACCTCATATGTGTCAGAATGGTTAAAGTTAACAACAAAGTAATGAACACATGTTGGAGGATATGAAAAGAGGGGAACTCTCTTGCACTGTTGGTAGGAATGCAAACTGGTATAGCCACTCTGGAAAACAGTATGGAGGTTCCTTAGAAAGTTAAAGATAGAACTATCACTATCCAGCAATTGCACTATTAGGTATTTACCCAAAGAATACAAAAATACTAATTCCAAGGGATACGTGCACCCAGATTATCAACCAATAGCCAAATTATGGAAAGAGTCCAAATGTCCATTGACTGTTGAATGGGTAAAAAAAGATGTGTGTGAACACACACACACACACACACACACACACACACAGGAGTATTACTTAGCCATGAAAAAGAATGAATTCCTGCCATTTGCAATGACATGGACAGAACTAGAGAATATTATGCTAAGCAAAATAAGTCAGAGAGGGGTGCCTGGGTGGCTCAGTCAGTTAAATATATGCCTTCAGCTCAGGTCATAATCCCAGGGTCCTAGGATCGAGCCCCATATTGGGCTCCCTGCTGAGTGGGGACCCTGCTTCTCCCTCTCCCTCTGCTGTTCTCTTTGGCTTGTACTCTCTCACTCTCTCTCAAATAAATAAATAAAATCTTTTAAAAAAGAGAAAGACAAATACCATATGACTTCACTCATATGTGGAATTTAGGAAACAAATGATCATAGGGGGAAAAAAGAATGAGGAAAACCAAGAAACAGACTCTTAGCTGTACAGAACAAATTGAGGGTTACCAGTAAGGCAGTGGGTGGGGTAATGGATTAAGCAGGTGATGGGGATTAAGGAGTTTACTTGTTATGAAGAGCACTGGGTGTTATATGTAAGGGTTGAATCAGGAAATTGTACACCTGAAGCTAATATCACATTGTATGTTAAAATTTTTTAGGACTTAAAAAGAAATAAAATATATTTTAAAACTCTAATTTATTGAAATTTTAATAAATAAATATTTGGTCTAGAAATGTCTTTTGGATTATTTAAATTTTATGTCCATTTTTCATAGCATCTTTTTGGTTTTAATAGCTAATATGGTAATTTAGAAAATAGCTTTATTTTATTTTTTAAGGCACAGCTGTTAACTATTAATATCAAAAATGTATTATAAAACATTTAAATATATCTTTAATTTCTATCCCACAAAATAAGGTTTTTTAGGTATTCTACCATTTTCAACTAACAATAATGGTGCCTCGGATAAACCTCATTGGCTACGATACTGTCACTGTGCAAAGCTTAGGTATTCTACCATTTTCAGACACTAAAATTGAACTGACCTCAGGATTCTTTAACTTCTGTAGTTCACTTTCCAGCCCTAATTTCTCCTCTAATAACACTTGAAAATTACTTTCCATTTGTTTGTATTTCTAAAAGCAAATATTATAATTTTAGTAACAATGAAAAGCATACATTTCAATATAGACAAATTATTGGGACACTTAATTATTAAAGTCTTCATTAACTCATGAAAATAATGAACCGTTGTATTAATCTGCATTATGAATGATAATTGGGGCTCAAAGATAACTAGAAGTAACAATGAATAGAAATTTAGAAGACTATGGGGTATTAAAGTTCAATATTTCATAAATGAAGTGTTTTTGAGTGATAATAAAGTCTAGTAAAATCAAAAAAAGACAAAGCTTTCCAGCTCACATATGCATAGAAATTTCTTAAATAAACTGAGGAAGTACTGAATCTTTAAGGTTATGCATCCTGATCATTTCTAGAGTCTAACATTATCAAGGGCAAAGTATAATTTCAAACAGAGCACTATACTTACAGCTTCTAACAAACTTTGATCACTCACAGCTCTGAAAAACAAACCAAAAATATCCATAATGTATTATATTTTACATTTATATTTTTACTTATGTAACATACTTATATATTTTCTTTGAAGAAAAGTAAGGTAATATAATAAAGGTTAAAGTACAGTTTGACTACCATTCCAAAAAATCCAATCTTTTCTCTAGAGATTATCAGATTTTTGTGCATCTTTTCAGAAATTGTTTGATGTATTCATAAAATGCTACATGTACCTATTTAATTATATAATTTTTGTTAGTGGGTCAAGTGACTATTTTCTTTTTGCACATAAATGACATCAATGTATATATTGTCCTAAACTTATTTTCTTAATACAATGTCTGAGATCTACTTATATTAGTAATACAGACATATTTCATTCCTTTTAAATACCACTTCTTGTTCCATAACAGGATTTGGCAAAGTTTTTCTATTCAGAGCCAGATAGGAAATATTTTAGACTTTGTAGGCCAGATGATCAGTCAACTACCCCAGCTCAGCAAAAACAGCTATAGATGATAGGTAAATGAATGGGTCTAGCTAGATTTGACTCATGGGCTGCAGTTTGCTGAACACTGTTCTAAGGTATGGGTAAACTATAGATTTTTTTGACAAGTGAGTTACTTATTACAATTCAAATTTTTTAAGCTTTAAGATACAATTAACATACCATCAAATTCATTTATTTAAAGTGTATGGCTCAATGGGTTTTAATATTCACCAAGTTGAGCATCTATTTTAACTATTGAATTTTAGAACATTTAATGACCTCAAAAAGAAACTCTGTACCCATTAACAGTCACTCCTCATTCTTCCCAGTACTGCCTCAACACTGGCAGACACTAATCTACTTTCTGTCTCTAGAGATTTGACTATCTGGCTATTTCATTTAAATAAAAATATATAGTATATGGTCTTTTGAAACTGGTTTCTTACATTTAGTATAATGCTTTCAAGGTTCATCCATGTTGTAGCATATATCAGTGCTGTATTCCTTTTTACTGCCAAATATTATTCCACTGTATAGGTGTATATATTTTATTTATTCTTTCACCAGTTTATGGGTACTTGAATTGCTTCCACTTTGGGGCTATTACGAATAATGTTACTATGAATATCCATGTACACATTTTTGCTTATATATGTTTTCAATCACTCAGGTATAAACGTAGGAATAGAATTCTGGGTCATATACTGACTTTGTATTTAACATTTTGAAGAACTGACAAACTGGTTTCCATAGCAGACAGACCACTTCAATTCCACTAGCAATGTACGAGGGTCCCAACTCTTCCACATCCTTGCCAACAATTGTTACTGTCGTCTTTTTTTTCCTTATAGCCATCCTAAGGGGTGTGAAGTAGTATATCACTGCAGTGTTGATTTGAAAGTGCCTAATGACAATGATGTTAAACATCATTTCACGTGCTTATTGACCATTGGTATATCTTGCTTCAGAAAATGTATATTCAGATTATTTGCCCAATTTTATTTTCGGTTATTTATTATTAAGGCACAAGAGTTTATATATTCTGGATACAAGTCCCTTATCAAATACATGATTTTTGAATAGTTTTTGCAATCTGAGTTAGCTTTTCACACTCTTTTTTTTTTAAGATTTTATTTATTTATTTGTCAGAGAGAGAGAGAGAGAGAGAGCGAGCACACAGGCAGACAGAGTGGCAGAGGGAGAAGCAGGCTCCCTAGGTTGCAAGGAGCCTGACGTGGGACTCGATCCTAGCACGCTGGGATCATGACCTGAGCTGAAGGCAGCTGCTTAATCAACTGAGCCACCCAGGCGCCCCAGCTTTTCACACTCTTGATGTATCATATGTAGTACAAAAGTTTTTAATTTTATGAAAGTCAACTTATCTATTTTTTCTTCTGTTGGTTGTGCTTTTGGCGTCCTATTTAAGAAGCCATTACTCTACTCAAGGACACAAAGATTTATTCCTACATTTCTTCTAAAAGGCTTATAGTTTTGGCTCTTAAATTTAGGTCTCTGGTAATTTTGGGGTTAGTTCTAGTGGATGGCATAAAGAAAGGATGCAACTTCATTCTTTCACATATGGATATCCCAGTCCAAGTATCCAAGTATCAGTTATTAAAAAGACAATTTTTCCACAGATGATATATCTGATAAAAGGTTAATACCCAAAATATATAAAGAATTTACAGAAGTCAACAACAACAAAGAACAAAGTCTGATTTTTAAATGGGCAAAAGAAATGAATAAACATTTTTCCAAAGACCATACACATGGCAAACAGACAAATGAAAAAATACTCAATAACACTAATCGTTGGGGAAATGCAAATCAAAACCACAGTAAGATATCACCTCCAACCTCCTATAATGACTAAAATTTAAAAAAAAAAAACACAAGAAATAACAAGCGCTTGGGAGGATGGAGAAAAAGAAAACCTTGTGTACTTCTGGTGGGAATGCAAAGTGGCACAGCCACTGTGGAAAACAGTATGGAGGTTCTTCAAAAAATTAAACATAGGGGCGCCTGGGTGGCTCAATGGTTTAAGCCTCTGCCTTCAGCTCAGGTCATGATCTCAGGGTCCTGGGATCGAGTCCCACATCAGGCTCTCTGCTCGGCAGGGAGCCTGCTTCCCTCTCTCTCTCTCTCTCTCTCTGCCTGCCTCTCTGCCTACTTGTGATCTCTCTCTGTCAAATAAATAAATTCTTAAAAAAAAATTAAACATAGAACTAACTACCTTACAAATCCAGTTATCACACTACTGAGAATTTAACCAAAGAATACAAAAACACTAAAGGAAAGATACACCCCTATGTTTATTGCAGCACTATTTATTATAGCCAAACTATGGAAGCAACCAAAGTGCCCATCAATAGACGAATTGATAAAGATGTATAGATACAGATGATATAGATATAAGTAGATAGATAAACATTCATTGGAATATTCAGCCATATGAAGAATGAAATGTTGCCATTTGCAACAACATGGATCTAGAGGGAACGATGCTAACTGAAATATGTCAGAGAAACACAAGATATCATATGATTTCATTCATATGTGGAATTTAAGAAAACAAATGAACAGAGAAAAAAAGAGAGACAAACCAAGAAACATATTCCCAAATACAGAGAACAAATTGGTGGTAACCAGAGGCAAGGTGGGTGGATAGATGATGAAACAGATAAAAGGGATTAAGAAATATATCAAGTAACATATAGAACTGTTGAATCATATTGTACACCTCTGAAACTAATATGAGACTATTTTAATTATACTTGAATAAAAAATAAAAATTTAAAAAAAATTATTCTTTTCTCCACTGAATTGTGTTGGCCTCCCTGTTAAAAATCCATTGACCATGAATGTAAGGGTTTATTTCTGGACTTTCAATTTTATCCCACCAATGTATATAGGTCTAACCTTATGCCAGTACTACATTGTCTTGATTACTACAACCTTGTGTTAAGTTTTAAAATTAGTTAAAGGTAAAAAAAATAATTAAAATAGGGGCGCCTGGGTGGCTCAGTGGGTTAAGCCGCTGCCTTCAGCTCAGGTCATGATCTCAGGGTCCTGGGATCGAGTCCCACATCAGGCTCTCTGCTTGGCAGGGAGCCTGCTTCCCTCTCTCTCTCTCTCTCTCTCTCTCTCTGCCTGCCTCTCTGCCTACTTGTGATCTCTCTCTGTCAAATAAATAAATAAAATCTTTTAAAAAAAATAATTAAAATAATAGTGAAATTAATTAAACATGAGTCCTCCAACTTTGTTCTTCTTAAGATTTCTTTGGCTATTCTGGATTCCTTGCATTTCTACATGAATTTTAGGATCAGCTTGTCAGTTCACCAAAAAGAAAGCTGAGATTTTGATATAGATTGCATTCAATCTGTAGATCAATTTGCAGAGCACTGCCATTTTAAGATTATTAAATCTAACAGCCCATGAAAATGGAATGTCTATTCATTTAACTAGGTCTTCTTTAGGTTCTTTAAATGTTTTGCAGTTTTCATTGCAAAAGAAGTCTTACGCTTCTTTTGTTAAGTTCTTTCTTGTTGTCTGCAATGCTATTTTAAATGGAGTTGTTTTCTTTCATTTGTGGAATGTTGATCACCGTATATACGTTTGCTGAGACTGCTGTTACAAATCACAATCTGGGTAACTTAAAACATCAAAAATTTATGCTCTTAACAGTTCTGGAGAACATAAATCTAAAATTAAAATTAAAATTCTAAAAGTTAAATTAAAATTCTAAAATTAAATTGTTCGGATCATGCTCCCTCTGAAACTTCTAAAGGAGAATCCCTGTTCTCCTCTTCTAGTTTCTAGTAATCCCTGGTACTCTCTGGATTGTAGTAGCATAAGTCTAACCTCTGCCTCCATAATCTCTTTCCTCTTTGGGTACTGTCTTCTCCAATTATTACAAGGATACCAGTCATTTTGGAATAAGGGCCAATGTTATCCCACTATGACCTCCTCTTAATTAATTACATCTACAATGACCCAATTTGAAAATAATTTCATTATGAGATACTAGGCGTTAGAGCTTCAACATAACTCTTTGGGGGACACAATTTAACCTGTAATAGTTAGTGTATAGAAATATAATTGATTTTTATTTATAAATCTTGTATGCTGCAAAATGTGAATTCACTTATTTCTTCATATAGATTTTAGTGGATCCCTTAAGATTTTCTATATACAAGATCATGACAACTACAAAAAGAGGTATAGTTTTACTGCTAACTTTCCAGTATGAACACCTTTCATTCCTTTTCTTCTCTAGTTGCCCTAGCTAAAACCTGTACAATGGTGAATAGATGTGGTAAAAGGTCCTGTTTTCTTCCTGATCTTATTTTCTTATTTCTTATGTATGCTACATAAGTATACCTTTTTGTTGCTATTGTTAAACAAATTGTGCTAAACTGTCCTTAAAAATGGGCAATTCCTTTTGCACTGGCATTTCAAAAGTATTCATTGTCCTACACAGCTCTGTCAGGATTAGCTCTGTCAGGATTTGATATTAGAAAATTTTTACTTTCTGTTAAACCGATAACAAAAAAAAAAAAAAAAAACATCACTAATGTTTGCTTTGTATTTCCCTGATCACAAGCATCTCCTGAAACATGTATTGGTCACTTTTATTTTTTGTCTCTTCCTATTTTTTGAAGGTGGTTTGTTTTTCGGGAATTATATATTACTATCATCATTCCATTCTACTGCATAAGCACAAAGATTTTCTTACAATCCACTGCTTATCATTTAACTTTGATTCACTTTTGAACAAGAAGTTTTTAATTTTGATAGTCAAATGCCTTCCCTACATGTACAATTTTGTGTTGTTTTTTTTTTAAATTTTGTGTTCTTACACTTAGGTTTGAAATCAACATTAGTTTTTTTGAATCTATAAGAAACTTCCATTATGTTTTGGCCAAATGGATAATTTTACCTTGTCAGGGTCCTACCCAGCCACTAAATTTTAGACTTTGAATTTGCCACATGGGAGTTATGACTCTTCCACCTTCAACATAACTATAACTACCTGTGATACATGTGATACTTGTACCTAGCTGAAGACAGCTTGAAAGGCAAGACGGTCTATTATCCTAACTTTTGACTCCTATGCCTTCTTAGAAAAAAACATCATGATGAATTTCTTAATAGGCTTATTAAGAAACCAACAGGACCACACATGATGACGGTGGTGGGCAACGTTGACATCCCCAAGACTGGACGTTAGCTCTCAGCACTCTATTCACTAATAGAAGTAAAATACTTCTTTACTACCATCCTATAATCCAATCTTTAGTTAGAATCCCAATCTGTCCCATAATTGAAGAAAGAAATTTTCAAAGTCCACTAGGTCTATGCTTGCTTGTCCATTTCCCAATAGCCACAGACCAACAGCTAGACATGCACTGAACAGACCCAGAAAAATGTGTCTATTAACTTCCAAAAAAAAACAGCACAATTGCCCTATCACGCTATGTATAATTCATGCATGATAATGAAATACAATCCTTTTTTCTATATGTTATCCTGTGTTAATACGGCTTTCATCCTGCTATATACGCTCACTACTGAGCACCTCAGAAATAGACCCCCCTCCTTCTTCTGGAAACCACCCTTCTGTATCCCTCTGAATTAATATAATTTCTGAGAAAGTTCATTTGACTCTATGTCTTTAACTACAGTTGATTAATCAGTCCAGAAATGGCACCTATCTCTCTAGTTGCATGAATGATGTTCTCATCTAGGACTTTTAGATATGGAAAATTCAAATATTATCCTTCAAAGTGACTAAAACTGGAAGATTAAGCCTTGGGAAAGTCAGCAGTCATGGCTTTCCACCTTTGGCAAAATAAATAAATAAATAAATAAATAAGAGAATAGAAAGAAAGACGAGATCTGCAACAGAAGAAAATGAAGTTACAGAATGAAGTACAGAGAAGAAAACAGTATCTTGAGAGTGTTCAAATTCTGGTTTATAACTGTTCCTGAGATTGAGCCATACTGCCGTTGTTAGATTTAGTGAGATACCCAGAATATTTATAATAAAATCTGTCTTTTGTCAGAAAAATTTGAGTTGGGATTTTGTCCCACGCACTCAGTCACAAGGTAGAAGTTCAATAAAGAGAAGATGTTCTAAACATTTTAGTATAGTTTTAAGCTTCAGTGCCTTCCAAAGTATAAATGCTACAGACTTAAAAAAAATTAAAACCTTTAGAAGTTTATTTCCATTTCCTTAACATACTTAGTTCTGTGCATTTCAAACAATAAATTTTGTTGCAGTCCCTCTAACTGAACATGGAAAATGATGACCTAAACAAAAAATTTAACTGAAAAAAAGTTTTTATTATGTAAAATTTTAAATAACTGCAAAGAAATGTAGCTAATCAAATTTTGAACTTTTTGAACAGTTCCGTCATTACAGTTCTGAAGTTATTTAAATTCAAGTAGACAACATATAGTACATCATTAGTTTTAGATATAGTGTCTAATAAGTATAGCATACTTAAGAGACTCTCAAGGTTTTTCTATCTCTCTGATGATTTCCCATTCAGTATTCCCTCCCTTCCCTTACTATCCTCTCCACTGTTTCTTACATTCCACATATGAGTGAGACCGTATTGTCTTTCTCTGATTGACTTATTTCTCTCAACATTTTACGTTCCAGTTCCATCCATGCTGATGTAAATGGTAGGTATGCATTATTTTTGATGGCTGAGTAATATTCCATTGTATATATAAACCACATCTACTTTATACATTTATCTGTCAATGGACATCTTGGCTCTTTGCACATTTTGGTTATTGTGGACATTTCTGCTATAAACACTGGGGTGCAGGTACCCCTTTGGATCAATGCATTTGTATCTTTGGGGTAAATAACTAGTAGTGCAATTTCTGGGTCATAGGGTACCTGTATTTTTAACTTCTTGAGAAACCTCCATACCGTTTTCCGGAGTGGCTGTACCAGTTTGAATTCACACCAACATTGTGAAAGAGTTCCCCTTTCTCTGCATCCTCACCAATATTTGTTGTTTCCTCTCTTGTTAATTTTAGCCATTCTGACTGGTATGAGGTGGTATCTCATTGTTGTTTTGATTTGTATTTCCCTGATGCCAAGTGATATGCAGCATTTTTTCATGTGACTGTTGGCCATTTGGATGCTGTCTTTGAAGAAGACGTCTGTTCATGTCTTCGGCCAATTTCTTGGCTGGATTATTTGTTTTATGAGTGTTGAGTTTGATAGGTTCTTTATAGATCTTAGACATTAGCCTTTTATCTGATATGTCATTTGTGAATATCTTCTGCCATTCTGTAGATTAACCTTTAGTTTTGTTGAATGTTTCCTTTGCTGTGCAGAAGTTTTTATCTTGATGAAGTTCCAACACTCCGTTTTTGCTTTAGTTTCTCTTGCCTTTGGAGACATGTCTTGCAAGAAGTTGCTGTAGCCAAGGTCGAAGAGGTTGCTGCCTGTGTTCTCCTCTAGGATTTTAGGGATTCCTTTCTCATGTTTAGGTCTTTCATCCACTTTATCTTTGTGTATGGTATAAGAAAATGGTCCAGTTTCTTTCTTCTACATGTGGCTGTCCATATTTCCAAGCACCATTTATTAAAGAGACTGTCCTTTTCCACTGGATATTCTCTCTGCTTTGTCAAAGGTTAGTTGACCATAGAGTTGAGAGTCCATTTCTTGCTTCTCTATTCCATTTCACTGACCTGTGTGTCTGTTTTTGTGCCAGTATCATAATGACTTGATGATCACAGCTTTGTAATATAGCTTGAAGTCTTTTTTTTTTAAAGATTTTATTTATTTATCTGACAGAGAAAGACATAGCGAGGGAGGGAACACAAAAAGGGGGAGTGGGAGAGGGAGAAGAAGGCTTCTCGTGGAGCAGGGAGCCCCATGCGGCACTAGATCCCAGGACCCTGGGATCATAACCTGAGCCGAAGGCAGACACTTAAAGACTTAGCCACCCAGGCGCCCCATAGCTTGAAGTCTTAATAAATTAAATTAAATTAAATAATTAAATTGTGATGTCACAACTTTGGTTTTCCTTTTCAATATTCCTCTAGCTATTTGTGTTTGGGGTTTTGTTTTGGTGTGGTTCCATACAAATTTTAGGATTGCTTTTCCAGCTCTGTGAAAAATGTTGATGGTATTTCAATAGGGATTGCATTGAATGTGTAGATTGCTCTATGAAATGTAGACATTTTAACAAAGTTTGTTCTTCCGATCCATGAGCATGGAATGTTTTTCCATCTCTTTGTGTCTTCCTCAATTCCTTTCATAAGTGTTCTGTAGTTTTAGAATACAGATTGCTTACCTCTTTGGTTAGGTTTATTCCTTGGTATCTTGTGGTTATTGGTACAATTGTAAGTGGGGTATATTCCTTAATTTCTTTTTCTTCTGTCTCATTGTTAATGTATAGAAATGCAAATAATCTCTCTGCATTAATTTTATATCCTGCCATGTTACTGAAATTCTGTATGAGTTCTAGCAATTTTGGGGTGGAGTCTTTTGGATTTTCCACATAAAGAACCATGTCATCTGCAGAGTGAGAGTTTAACTTCTTTGCCAATTTGAATGGGTTTTTTGTTTTTGTTTTTTTTTTTCTGAATGCTGAGGCTAGGACTTCTAGTACTATGTTGAACAAAAGAGGTGAGAGTGCAATTCCCTGTCAAGTTCCTGACTTTAAGGGGAAAGCTCTCAGTTCTTCCCTATAGAGAATGATATTTGCTGTGGGGTTTTCATAGATGGCTTTTATGATGTTCAGGTATGTTCTCTCTATCCCTACACTGTGGAGAGTTCAAGAAAAGATGCTGTATTTTGTCTAATGATTTTTCTGCATCTGTTTAGAGGATCACATGGTTCTTGTCCTTTCTTCTATTAATGTGATACATTGTGTTGATGTGTAAATTTTGAACACCCTTGTAGCCCAGGAATAAATCCCACTTGGTCATGCTGAATAATCCTTTTAATGTGCTATTGGATCCTATTGGCTAGTATTTTGGTGAGAATTTTTACATCCATGTTCATCAGCGATATTGGTCTATAATTCTCCTTTTTGGTGGCATCTTTGGTTTGGCGTTAAGGTAATGCTGGCCTCATAAAATGAGTTTAGAAGTTTTCCCTCCATTTCTATTTCTTGGAACAGTTTCAGAAGAATAGGTATGTAGTCTTCTTTAAATATTTGGTAGAATTTCCCATGGAAAGCCATCCAGCCCTGGACTCTTGTTTTGTTGGGTGGTTTTTGATTACTGCTTCAATTTCTTTGCTGATTATGGGTCTGTTCAGGTTTTCTATTTCCTCCTGTTTCAGTTTTGGTGTTGATCATGATATTCCCTCTTTCATTCATGAGTTTATTAATTTGGGTCCTTTCTCTTTTCTTTTTGGTAAGTATAGCTAGGGGTTTATCAATCTTATTAATCCTTTCAAAGAACCAGCTTCTAGTTTCATTGATTTGTTCTATTCTTTTGGTTTCTATTTCACTGATTTCTGTTCTAATTTTTATTATTTCTCTCTGCTTGATTTAGGCTTTATTTGCTGTTCTTTCTCCAGTTCCTTTAAGTTCACCTTATGTACTTAGGTGTTTTCCAATGTTCTGAGAAAGGCTTGTATTGCTATGTAGTACTTCCCTCTTAGGACTACTTTGGCTGTATCCCAAAGGTTTTAAACAGTTTTGTTTTCATTTTCATTTCTTTCCATGAATTTTAATCCTTCTTTAATTTCCTGGTTGACCCATTCATTCATTAGTAGGATGCTCTTTAGCCCAAGTGTTTGCATTCCTTCCAAATTTCGTCTTGTGATTGAGTTCAAGTTTCAAAGCACTGTGGTCTGAAAATGTGCAGGGAAAAATCTCAATCTTTTGGTACCAGCTGAGACCTGATTTGTGATCCAGTATGTGATCTATACTGGAGAATGTTCCATGTGCACTCAAGAAGAATGTATATTCTGTTGCTTTAGGATGGAATGCTCTGTATATATCTGTGAAGTCCATCTGGTCCAGGGTGTCATTCAAAGCCCTTGTTTACTTGTTGATCTTCTGCTTAGATGATCTGTCCATTGCTATGAGCAGTGAAGTCCTCTAGTATTATTGTATTATCAATGTGTTTAATTTTATTATTGATTTATATAATTGGCTGCTCCCAAGTTAAAGAGCAGAGATATTTATAATTATTAGATTCTTGTAGGATAGAGCCTTTAATTATGACACTATATCATAGCGTCATAGTGTCAACTTTTATTACAGTCTTTGGTTTATAATCTAATTTGTCTGATATAAGGATTGCTACCCTGCTTTCTTTTGATGTCCATTAGCCTGATAAATGATTTTTCAACCCTCCCCCCACTTTCAATCTGGAGGTGTCTTTAGGTCTAAAATGAGTCCACCATAGACAGTATATAGACATACTTGCTTTTTTATCAGATCTTATACCCTGTGTCTTTTGATTGAAGCATTTATCCTATTTACATTCAGAGTAAATATTGAAAGATATAAATTTAGTGCCATTACATTACATATAAAGTACCTGTTTCTATAGATTATCTTTGTTTCTTTCTGTTAACCGTTACTCTCAGTTGCTCTCTTTACTTACAGGACCCTAATTAATGATCACAAATTGTTTTAGTTTCTGTTTGTCCTGGAAGCTCTTTATCTCTCCTTCCATTCTGAATGACAGACTTTCTGGATAAAGTATCCTTGGCTGTATGTTTTTCTCATTTAGTACCCTGAATATATCACGCCAGCCCCTTCTGGCCTGCCAGGTCTCTGTAGATAGGTATGTTGCCAATCTAATGTTCCTACTCTGTAGGTTAAGGAGTTCTTGTCTCAAACTGCTTTTAGGATTTTCTCTTTATCTCTGAAATTTGCAAGCTTCAATATATATGTAGGGGTATCAATCTATTTTTATTGATTTTGAGGCAGGGTTCTCTCTACCTTCTGGACTTGAATACCTGTTTCCTTTCCCAAATTAGGATAAGTTCTCAGCTATGATTTGCTCAAATATACCTTCTATCCCTCTCTTTATTCTTCCTCTAGGACCCTGATAATTCTAATATTATTTTGCTTTATGGTATCACTGATTTCTCAAAACCTCCTTTCATTGGTCTATTAGTTGTGTTTCTCTCTCTTCTTCAACTTCATTCCTTTCCATCAACTTGTCTTCCATGTCACTGACTCTCTCTTCTTCCTCATTTACGCTAGCTGTTAGAGCATCCATTTTAGACTGCATATCAGTTGAACCATTTTAATTTTAGCCTGGTTAGATTTTATTTCTGCACTAAGAGATCCTCTAGTGTCTTCTATGCTTTTTTCAAGTACAGCTAGTAACTTTATAATTGTTATCCTGAATTCTGGCCCCGACATTTTACTTATAGCCATATCAGTAAGATCTATAGCAGAGTATTACCTCTGTTTTTTTCTTTTGTTGTGAATTCCTCATTTTATTCATTTTGCCAAGAGTAGAATAGATGAATGAGAGAACAAAATCAAAAATATCAAGCATGACCCAAGAGAAGTACACACTAGACAAATCCAAGAGGTCAGAAACCAAAAAAGAAAAAAAAAAAAAGTGGGGGGAGAGAGAGACTATAATCTCACAGGTGGACAAAACAGGGTGATCCACTTGATCCTGGGTGTATTTTGGTCTTGTTAGAGGAAACTAAATCCCAAAATTGTAAAGAAACTAAAATTTATATATTTACAAAAATAAAATTGGATACAGTGAACAGAAGCCAAAAATGAAGGATATATCTATAAAATGCAAATGTAAAAATGAAAATTTTTTTAAAAACCCTTAAAAACAAGAAGTTGATAAAATAAGAAACTAGTTGAAAAGGAAAAGAAAAAAAAATTTAAACTGAAAGACTAAAGACTTATGTAAAAAAGCCTATAATTCTATATACTACTGCCCTTAGCACAGGAATTTTTCAGTTCTGAGTGACCTATAAACTTGGTATTTGCCTGAGCATCCTTCTGATCTTCTGTGGAAGGGGTCTGATTTACTGATTCTCAGGTGTCTTTGCCTATGTGGAGCTAAACCACCCCTTGCCAGGGGGCCAGGCTCAGTATAAGCTGCTTTGGGTTGTTCTATGTGGTTTTTGTTCCCTGAAGGATTTTTGTACCATTTTAGAGAATGGAAAAAAAGTAAAAAATGGCAGCACCCTAATCTCCAGTCCTGGAGCTGAAAGATCCTGGCCCCCACTCTTCAGTGCACCCTCAGGGAAAGGCAGTCAATCCCTTTTCTGTAGGCCAAACTCCCCAGACTCCTGTGGTGCACACCCACATCAGTCCTCCCACAGGAGGGTGATGTGTTTCACTTCCACTCTGCTGTTCACTGGACCATGCTCAAGGAGCATTTGCCCAATCGTGCATGCACTCCCACTGCTTCTCTCAGGGGAAGGAGCTGGATTTCAGAGTGGTTGTCACTTGTTGGGCCCCTGCTCTGACAGCAATCACTTACTGTGCTGTGGTTTGCAGTTTATGGCAACTCCTAGCTGAGAAGTCACTCAGCAGCTTATTAGCCAACTTCCCTGCTCCAATGCTAGGGAACTCTGCCACATTTAAGCTCCCCCTTTTTTTCTGTGATGCTGGGGATCCAGAGACCACACTGTACCACCTAGGATCCCACCCAGCTTTACCATCTGACCACCTTTCAGGCAGAGTCATTCCTCACAGAAGCAGACTTCTAAAAATTCCAATTTTGTGCTTCACTGCTATATCACTTTCCAGTAGCCCAGTGACAAGGGTTCTCTCTCCCCATGATTTATCTTCTACTATATCCCCTCAGATTCACATCTCCACACCTCCTACCTTGCAAAAAGTAATCACTTTTCTATCTGTAGAATCATAGCAATTCTTTTCTTACATCTCATGTTGAATTCACATGTGTTCAGAACGATTTGATAGCTATCTAGCTAATTCAAGGTACCAGATAAAACATTGGTGCCCTAATTTTTGGCCATCTTCGCTCCCTCCTGTAAGGGCCTGGCTGGCCAGAGGGAGCTGTTTGGTTGTAAACTTAGATTGACCCCACCCCTCCCAGAGGAACTTACTTGCAAACCCCGGATACAGGGGCGGGCCAGGCCGGATGGAGACATCCAATCAGTGGGGTGCACATATATTTACTGTGGTGAATTGAAATTCAATTGGTCACCCGTATTGCCAACCGAGCATGACTGTGCAGTTTTCCCTGTGTGTTTCAATCTCATTGGCCACCTGTGTATGGGCCAGGCTCAACCACCTCTATAAAGGTTAGTCTGTGATGCAGGGGAGGAGAAGTGATAGCGTCGGGGTCCTTGGGAGCGTTGGCATCATCAGCGAGCATTAGGAGCGTCGGGAGCGTTGGGTCAGGAGCATAGGGAGCGTTGGGTCAGGAGCATAGGGAGCGTTGGGTCAGGAGCGTCGGGTCAGGAGCGTCGGGAGCATTGGGAGCGTCGGGAGCGTCGGGAGCGTTGGGAGCATCGGGAGCATTGCATCGGGAGTAGCGGGAGTAGCGGAGTTGGGAGCGGCCTCACCAGGGAGCAGCACCACGGGGGAGCGGCCGTTGTCTGGCAAGAGGAATCGTCAGGGTCAGTGTCCTGGTCGTTGTTGCCTCTTTGTAAGAGACGGTCCCGACTGGTTGGTTTGATTTTCGATGCTTGGCGTGAAATAAAGCTTTGCTTGACTTTCGCTTTGTGTCGGTCTCGTTCCTTTGATCACGGATCCTAACACCTCCTACTTCTGAAGTCATTAAGGCTTAAAACTATACTAAGACTTTTGCCACACCATATCTTTATTTTAACAGAATTTTCAAGGATGTAGTTGTAAAAAGTTGTGTAAGGAGGCATCAATGGAGGCTCTAAGTTCCCAGTATCACATGCCAGAGTAATGGTTGAGGCACTTAAAAAAAAGAACACAACCAAGAAAGAGCACCAAAACCTTTCACTGATATGGACAATATAAAAGGATCAGGAAAGAAGACTTAGAAAGAGCATTTCTCTGCAGAGAGCTACTGGGTGCCTTGAGCCATATACAGACCCTTAAGGGAGAAGAGGATACCCCTGGCCTGATCTCAAGCCTAGTGAGAGGCATTTTAAGTAGAATACTTGGAAAATCTGGTGTCTTCGGTGGTTATGGAGAAGGAAGCCAGTGACAGTCAAGTAAGACTTTTCCTGTATAACTTATCCTTATTCCCTCTCTTCCCAAACACATGGAGAACAGAAATTACAACTAGTTAGTTAGAAAGGAGGTAATGAAAGAGAAAAACCAATCATAACCCCTAGCAGGTTCCAGCTGGTAAACTGGGTAGGAGGAAAAAGGAGAGAAGTCTTAAATTAGAATAAAAATTAAAATATTAACTGTAATATTTGACAGGGAATTTTAATTTTCAATTAGGACAGTGCTTCTAAGTTAAATTGAATTATTATCTGAGAGTGATCAAAAAAGTCATGGTTTACTCTAGTTTTTATCCAGAAGCAAGGGTAAAACAAGCTTCAATTAGCAAATATAAATGAATCGTAAGTGTCCAAATAAAAGTTTGTGATTTCATTCTACAAAACATGTTTTTTCAACATACAATTTCTGTAACTAATTTAACCTTAGTCACCTGAAAGTCATC